>NW_013668029.1:161863-178839 GCF_000517525.1 Limulus polyphemus | reverse complement strand
CTGATTGTAAGATGGAAAAAGCACCATTGATAAGAATGGAGACTATTTCATTTAATAAATGTTTTGTTTTGATACATAAATTGTTCGGGTTTTTTCATTTAAAATAAAGCGACATTAATTTCTTGGCAACCTAATACAATGGAAACCTGGGTAGATGTTAAAATTCTATATCATGCTCGGTAAACCAATCATGAGCGAGTTCAGTTCTATGGCTGGTGATTATATCATTCTCGAAGTGACCATTTATTTTGTAGTAAAAAAAAAAGAACATTGTAGTGCGTACTTGGTCAGATACAATGGTCAAATATGCACGAGCAGAAATATGGCCATTCAAATGAATGAGGGAACCTAATTCGGGACACGCAAATAAGCTCAGCAGCATAATATCATCCCCAGAATCTTGCATAATGGAGAATATGCAGGACGAATACATGAATTCATTGGCTTATCGTCACACTCTAACCTTATCGTCATTTCAGGACGTTATTCGTCTGATCACAATTCAAACACAGTTGAACGTCTGTTAGTCAGAAAATCTTCAATATTTTCCTTCTATCCTCATATGATAGCTCTCTCTCTTTCCACCACAGTTCCGTTATTATCATTGTAACATAAGTACCAAACCTCTGTACAAAATACTAATTTAATTAAACTAACAAAGTTATTCTGAACTATGTAATATGATGTTATATACAGTAGCTAATGAAAGGTAATATGACGAAGTACTTCAGTGGGTCAACAATAAGACTCCGTGGTTACAACAAAAGAAATTCAGGGAGCGATTCCCCGCGGTAGACAGAGTGCAGACAGCCCATTTTGTAACATTAAACTTAGAATACAACACCGACAAGCGCGTTAAAATACACTTGATGTATTAAAGTTGTTATTTGTTTTCTATTTAAATTAAAGCGCAAAAAGTTACAAATTAAGCTGTGCTCGTGATCATTTTGAAAAAGTCGTAGTATTTCGTGAAATATATAATCTAATAAATGGTAATAAGTAGAGTGAATATGCTTCAGAATTACAATGAATAAAGTTGGTATTTAAAACATAATAAAAGAAAAGTCGTTTGTGAAAAAACATGAGTAAATTCGTGAGTTACTCAATCTTGCAATATTGAATAAATGATTTTTGCGTCTAATGAAACATAACCGCTGAAATCTAACTTATATGTATACATAAATTAGAGTTCTCAACCCATAAAGTTGTTGGAAAGAACTGGCTCAACCAGTGTCAATGAATTTACTAGAGGAACTCGGGTGGGCACTCCAAAAGATCGAGTTGAAATTGTTGAGAAATCAACAGTTCGAGTTTGATAGCCATTTCAATTGTACTTCCTTAATGCCAGGAATGAGGACTCAACTGAGGGAAGCAGCAGATAGCAAAATACGTGAAGTCGACACCACACGTAAGTGGCATTATATGTTGCGCGTAGAACAGGCATTTCCTCATCGAATCAAGTAAAAAAAGAACAAGTAAACTGGTTTGATAAAATATAATTAAAATAGTCGGAGAAATAAAATAGCTAGGGGTTTCAGAACGTATTAGGAATAGCGTATATAACATCATTTACAGACGTCTGGGCCCATGGTACGCGAATTCTAGAGCACTCCCCCCCCTCCCCAGGGGGAACGCTGATAGTCTATAGAGGGGGTACGCAATTACGACTATGGTAGTATATAAATTACATTTAAAAGTACAGTTTTAAAGTAACGAATTTTTTTAAAACTACCGTAAAAATGTTGATGCTATTAAATAACATAGTAACAACATTTAAAAGTGGGAAAATGGCATGTACAGTATATACACAAATAGGTTATGCAGGGTACGGGAGGTGCAAACAAAAACGAACGTTTAGAAAGGGGGGGAGCACCAAGAAAAAGTTTGCGACCACTGGTCCAGGCCATATCTTCCACCAGTACCACCTTTACGTTTCATAACTTGTTCATACCTGTTAAGCCCCTCAGTGGCAGAGCGGTATGTCTGCGGATTTTAACCGCTAGAGACCGGGTTTCGATACCCGTGATGGGCAGAGCACAGATAGCCCTTTGTGTAGCTTTGTGCTTAATAACAAACAACAACATACCTGTTAATACATGTAAGTACAGTCTTGGCCAAAATATTTGCATATTTTGTAACAAATAGGGTCATTATTATTAACATGGAATACAAGTACACTTAGCGTTATCAAACTGAGAAATGCATGTTATATTAAACATCTACATAAGCAATTTGTGTAATGAGACAGGTTCTATGGACATCATGAACGATTTATTAGAACAACAAACAATTTTATCAGACACCTGCAGATTGATGTGAAATTCAGCATATCACCTATCATAAAAAACCTTACCAAAACATATATAATGACAAAATATAAAATCAAATTATTATAAATAGCGTCTGTAACCATATATCTGTACTGAGATGGTCCTCCCCGTACTCTAATAACCTCTGCAAGGCGACGTGGCATGCTGTCGATAATGTTATTGATGTAATCCATCGTGATTTGATCACAACCTGTCACTAGAAGGAGTTGCAATTCAGCTACAGTAGCTGGGTTAGGGTCGTGGTTAACAATTTTCCAGCTCAATTCTGCCCAACGGTTCTCAATGTGATTACAATCTGGAGACTTTGCTGGCCATGGCAATCTCGTAATGTCCTCCTGGTCGAGATAATCCTGTACAATGCATGCACTGTAGGCAGTGGCATTGTAATCCTGGAACATAAAGTTATTGCCAAACCTTGCCCTAGCAGATGGCAGAAATATCATCTCTATGTGATGCCTGTAGGCCATTGATGTTTCCCTGGAGGATATGAAGAGCAGTTTTTCATCATGATGAATAACTGCCCAAACATGTACTGCACCACCTCCTGTATGTTTCCTGTGGGAAAGACAGTCTTCCCTCAACATGCTAAGAGGTCTGCTTGTCTTTTTTTGTGTCCAGAACTTAAGAGTTTATTGACATATTTAATACAATGTTGGATCCTGAGAAAGTAGATATGGTACTAATTTTTCACAGAGACTTTTACATATTTTGCCAGTGTAATTATTCAGTGTTTTTGTTTCTTTATTTAACGTAGCGAGAACTTTTAAAGTTCTCGCATTAGAATCGTGTGTTTCTGCTGATTACTAAATTTTCTTTTGTTATTTTTAAGGAGAATTCCTAAAATTATTGTGCAGTGCTAGGCATTAACCTTCCATGGAAGAAGCATAGCTTCATTTGATCACTTTTGTTTATAATGAGCGCCATAAGGTTTCACCAATACTTCAAAGTTCTTTACATTCGCTTTACACGAACATATTATATATTATATTATTATTCATCTAACCTATATAAAAGCCAGTGTATGTCATGCCACGTCACAGTTGATTTCTCGAAATAGGGGGAGTCATAAAAGTCAAAATACATTTATCCAGATAGAATAGTTCGATTACTCTCTGCCAATCAGGATTTTAGTTTTCCATTCTACCATCAACGTTCTGTCTTGCTGATCATATCAAATTCGGTGATAATTCGTTAAAATTGTTTACTTGCATGTATTCATGTGGAAAAACTATATATGTAAATAATTATTAACGAAATAAAAAATATTCATTTTACCCCACAATTATATCTAGATAAACTTAAAATGTTTCGATTTCTGAATGTTAAGTACCTTATATTTTGCATTTATTTATTTGGTAGTAATTTAGGTTTCTGAAGTTCATGTTTTAATTTGTTATTTTTCCGAATTTAGGGGTAGAAATTCTTAACGAAGAAAGATTACAACAATATTATTAAATATATTGGTAATATAATTATTTAACTAGTGAACAACAATCAAGTTTTCCTTAATTATTTGGTTTATGTGAAGTGACGCAAATTGCTTCAGATTTGTTTTATGTGTTAGTCACTCTTTGTCTATGTTAACCTTCATTTTTTTATCATGTAGTTTCCTTTGAGATACTTCAGATTGGTGATACTTGTTCAGGCACTTGAGTTTTATTGGAAATGTCATAGACCTGAAATAGTACATCTATATCTTGTCTATGAGGTCGAATCTAGGTTACATGATTTGATTGATGTAAATATTCATTATGCATAAGACATCGGTGTTTGGATTATGAAAAATCGACGCTTCTTTTTTAATATGAAAATAAACTCGATGAATTAAATTTTGAAGAAAGATGGACCATAATCTACTTATTTTAACCGTTAAAATTCGATTTATTGGAAACATGTCTATATTCCAGCACATCAACTTGACTTGTCAATATATCTAATTATTGTCACGCCTGACTACTTTGATTTAGATTTTAAGCTATAAAACTTTGAAAGTGGAACATAAAACAAATCGATATAAAGTTGTTAAATTCAAATATACCATAGCTGACTCTAAACAGTATCTCATTACGTATAGAAAAATGAATGGAGATCTATTTAATTATTGTCAAATTTGTGTGATTTAGGTTTACTTATATTTTTCCCATCAAATAAACTATTCATAGCCATTCGATATTTTCTACGAAATTCATCAGTCTTACAAAAGTACCTAAGTTCGAAAACATTCTTTTTAGCAACTGAATGATGTTCATACATACATTTACTCCTTAGTTATTCATGTGACTGGACAAATGACATCGGTTATTTTGTGTCGATTGCTTGAAAGAATAAATTGAGTTTTTCTTACTTTAGTTAATTTTACTAGCTTTTGTTATATTGTAAGATGCGTTGCTTCCTGATCAATTGAAACTCATGCATAAGAATTATTTTTCTACTTCATAGTAAGTTACAAATCACATTTGACAATATCGAATTTCTTTTAACACAATCAACTTTGGTAAACTAAAATGCCTCGTAGGTTAATCTCATCAGCTCAATGCGAATTTGTTTAACTTGTGTTAATGTTTTACTTCATTTATTAGAAACGTGTGCGCTCAAACTAGACATAAAATGCAGTCAAAGTCTTCTAAATGGCAAAGTAAGAGACAAAATAACTAACGCATTATCATAATCAATAAAGGTTACAAATATAGTGTAATTTACTATATGACATAATTAACCAGATGGCTTTACATACCCAAGCTGAATAACCAGTATGGAAAAATTATCTTTCATCTTTAGGTAACTTTAGAAAATTTAACTTTCATAAATGAATGGAATAGCAATCATCCAAATCTGTTCTCAATATTTAACATAAACAATAAAAACTTAAAAGAAATATCCAAAACATTTGAGTTTTTTTTGTTTTGTTTTTGCTGTGTTTTAGGCGTAGTATGTTGTTTCTTCGGTAAAATTTTACTTTTTTTTATGAAACGACGTGTACAAATGTCACGGTGATTCCCTTAAGGAATTTCATGTGCTGGAAAGAGTAATTTATACAATACAAAAACATATTTGTAAATAATTCAGTTTAATATAACATTTCGTTTTTTGATGGTTATGTGCTTACAAATGCGGCACAGATAGTAGTTGTTTACGATTCTTAATTAAGTACACATCCTTCTTTATCAATTAATCATAATTGTCTAATCAAGTAAAACATTAATGAAAGTCTTTTTTTATAAATAAGTTACCATCAGTATAGGCAAAACTTCATTTTTCACAAATTCTCAAAATTACCAAGTACCTTCACGATCCACGTGCTTATCCGCACGATTAAAGTTTGTAAGCATCATTTGTTATCAAATGCATTCCAGAGTCCATGCCTCTGGTGACTCAGAAGTAAGTCTGATAGCTATAACGCTAAAAATCGGGTATCGATACCCGCTGTGGATACAGCATAGATAGTTGATTGTGTAACTTTGTGCTTGATAACAATCAAACAAGCAAAACCAAAGCTCAGTCCAGATTCTATGCGTCAAATCAATATGCTATGATAATTCAGAACGCCTAGTTTGGGCGTTGCTCTTAGCTCAGTCTTCGGAGGACCACTAATGGTAAATTGTTCTTTTGTCAGTCTAAAACGTATTACGTATTTTCTGTCTTACTCAAAGTAAGAAGGACATGACACATCAAATACATTACATTTCTAGCATAAATGTATATTGTAACAATGGGACGCAATTAAATATTTCGATTTCTTTACTTGACCTAGTTCATTATGTTGGATTTCCTTTCTCATAATGATCAGAAAGATCAGTCTAAATCAAACTACATTTTTTGTTGTGAGAGTATTTTCTTAAAGACGACAGGAATAAAATATAACAGTTTATGAACATGAAGGCAACAGAATGATATTAAAGACTCCAATTATACATGCTTGAAAACAAGGTTGTTTTTTACAGTATTACATATATAAAGCATTGTTTCTATTTTGGCAAAATCTAGAAGACTTCGTTTCTTTTCAGGCAAATATCACAACTCATATAAATACTGCTTGTTTATATGGAAGTAATAACCACTGAAACAGTAAAATCATAACTTTTAACAGCTAAATATATTAAGGTCTAGCTAGATAAAAATATTTGTTTCTCGACAGTCCTCGGTTTTAAACATTAAGTACTTTATAGTTAACTAATCTTATTTTCATAACCATACAACAAGGTCACTAGTTCGAAAGAATAGGTAGCATATTCTATTTTTACAACATCATAACCTTGGAAAATGACTAGCGATTTTGGTAGTATAGGTGGCATACAGTATTTTTACGTCACAAGATATATACATATATATACCTTTCTGTAGCCGTTCGGTTGCTCAGTGGCAAGTCTGAGGGCTTATAACGCTAAAAATTGGATTTTAATAGCCACGGTAGACAGAGAACAGATATATATCATTGTGTAGCTTTGTGCTTAGCACCAAAGTAAAAATAAAACTTTTCTGTAACTTAATTCTTTAAAGTTATCAAAAACGTATATATATATTTTTTTATAACTTTGGTTTGTCCAGAAAGTTTGTCATTACTCACCTGCAAGCTCATTGTCCTTTCTGGGTGTTACTATTGAGCCCTAGTGATTATCAAGGTGACTTAAGCGAGACTGCCTACCCGACAGTAAAGACAAGAGCTCTCACTCATTAATTTTACTGATTGTAGTCATCTCAACTAAAAAAGGTGATGACACTTGCTAAGTTGATCAATACGTTGAGGTTTGGCTAGATGATTAGATACAAAGTCAAAGCAGTGTGACACGATCTATATTTAGTTATGTAAAATTAAATGCAAATCTAAATGTTATAACAGCTGCAATTTCACATTTCACTGTTTTGTTTAACCAGGTATGATTTATTAGATGCTACGTATTCTTCAAATCCATATCACTGTGGTGACTAAAAGACTAGTCAAACACCAGCATTTTATTATGATTTAGTTCTTCACTTCTACTCTCTCAGTTTCTGTTTTGTTGTGGAAATTTATTAATAAAATGTCTCTTCATTTAATCTCTCAACAATCATACAAGACATATACCATCGACCAAATCCTAGATCCTCCTTCTATTGTAGGATATAGTTTGCACCTGATATAATAACATACAGACAGATTAAAATCAACTTTGGTGGCATCAACGGTATTATGGAAACTTTAGAAAAGAAATGACAGTATAGATCAGACTGAAGTCAGAGGACCGAAAAAGGCCTAAAGAAATCCACTTCTGGACATGGAGTACGTGTCTGTCAAACCCACAAAACAGCTGGATGAACTTATTAACCAGGTAAAAGGAGGACACACAGCTGAGATTTGAACCTTTAAATGAATAACAATTAGTTGTCACAGCTTACTTTCGGGTGAAATAGCCTATTCTACTAACAAAACTCAGCAATGAACCGTTCCAGAAAACGAGGACCATCAACATGACTGATGATTAATGCAACAAACAAGATTACATAGGATTGAGCTAAAGTAATTCTGCAAAACAAGTCAATGTACAGAATAATCGGCCCAATTATGACAGATTCTTCAGAATGACGGGTGTGAACAATGCTAACCACTCATTAAAGGAAAAAAGGTGCTTCGACAAAAATTTGTCTCAGCCATAGAACAACAGTGTCTGCATAGAATACGAATACTGCTCAATGTAGATAAGAAAATAACTCTACTAGTGATATCTGGTGATGTTTCGACCTGTATGAAACTGAGCACACTACAGGGCAAAATTCAAGTATAGATGGTGTAGACTGGCAGAAATTTGGCTATGCAGAAAACATTAGTCCCTTTATAGGAAGTCACCTTCACATGAATGGAATGCATATCAAGAACGTTGTTGTGAGCAATTTGATTGAAAGTCACACAAAACCTATGGTAAAACATATGTGGGTGATTTCTTTAGTTGTAAGTTATATATAAATACAGAATGGCGACAAAATGTAAAAAGCAGGATTTTCTAAAATCAATAACCTTCTGAAAAACATTTTTTTTTAATTTCCAGAAGTATAAGATCCGACAATTGCAAAGAAAGAATGCAATTGTTCCCATAGATAAAGCTAATTTTTATTTCTTCTATACATAAAAATGTTTTATGCACAACTTATGACTAATGAAATTATAAATACGCAAACATTTGGACTGATTAATCAATCTAAGGATACAGTAATTAATAGTTACATTAAATCTTATAAATAAAAAATTTATTCTAAACTAAATCTTTTTTTCCGATTTACCTTTCCCGTATACTATACCGAACTTACATAAATTTCCTGTAAAATTCATATTTATATTCAGCTAAGTAAAAACAAATATTAAACAACCAGACACTTTATTAGGTAAATTACTCAATATTCTATTTGACAAAATTAAAAACTTAAATATCAGTAATAATAACCATACCTTTTGAATAATAAAAAATAATCACCCTATTTTAGAATATTCAAATAATTGTGGACAAATTATAAGTGTTCAAACATTTGATTTTACTACTTTATATACAATAATTCCTTTGAAACATTTACTTTTAGTTATGAATTCATTACTAGAACAGCATTGTAATCATTTCGTTTGCTTGAAGAAAGAAATTTTATCTCCCAAAATGTCAAGGATAAAGTAAAGGATGTATTTAAGATAATTATTATTTTTTCAATAATCAGTATTTAAAAAAGCTTTCTAATCTACTCATATAGCTAATTAGCTAATTTATATATTTAATTTTATGAAAATACGTTTGTTGAATACATGATAAATCCGGATGTTTTTACTTTAACTTATAAATACATTAATGATTTAATTAGTGTAAATAATCCTGAAATAAGTATTTCATTAACAATATTAACCTAATAGAATTAAAAATTGTTAATACTTCAGTTTCTGAATTAGAAGTACATAATTTAGGTCTGGAAGTTAAAATACTTAATGACCATATTAGTTTTAAAATGTTTGATAAACGATTTGTTTGCTAGTAATTAAGCACAAAGCTACACCATGGGCTAGCTAGACTGTGCCCACCAAGGGTATATATGCCTGTTTTTCAGTGTTATAAGCCTTCAGGCTTACCGTTACACCAGTGGAAGACTTGACAAAAAGAAATATTTTTTATTTCCCAATATACGTCATACCCTCTCCTAACACTAATGTTCTATATTTTTCTATTATAAGCATTATAAATTCGCAACTACTCAAATTCTGGAGAATTTGTAACAAATTACAGTATTTTACTGCCGATGTCGAAATATTGTTACAAAAATTGATATTTAATAGAATTGAAAAAAATCAAATAGATTTATTAAAATATTTTGTAGCAAGAATAAATATATATGACATAAATATCAAGAAATAAGAATTAAATATATTACGCTTAAAATTTGTGATAATTTTTAAAATATAAAATTTATTTATTATTTTTCTAAATAACGTCGCTTATAGAAGAAACATGACACTATTTTCATACGTGCACTAACATTATTAACACGCAGGAATATACAATCTCTTATAAAAGGTAGAAGACAATCTGAAAATTATTATTTATAGTAGACTTTGCCGAAGAAAATGGGTGTCATACTGGTTCATATTATTCAAGTGGGATTTTATTTAGTATAATTTGTTTTTTTTTTGTACTACTAACACCGTCTGATTAATTTGAGCTCTAAGTACAATAATCGGGGCTGGAATGCCAACTTCAGGGGTTAAAGTTTTCTTAATCACCACCCTTAATGGTAGGATCTTATTTCTTTCTCATTTATATTTCTTCTGAAAGCAAGCAGTGAAAGGTGATATAGATGTGAGACATTGTGGGATGGAGCACTTACATCTTGCTCATATTTTACTTTTTTAATGTTTTTCTTTACATGTAAGGCTTTGCGAACGGAGGTTAAGACTAATAAACGACGTATCTCCATAGCTATATGAGTCCTACTTCCTCGGCCACCTCCAAACACCAGGACACATCTTACCACACATTATAGCCTGGGCCCTGGTGACTGTTTTGGTTGTAGAGCTTTGTATTCTTATTAAGACGAGTTTATTTTAGGTTATTAATATTATATACATACATGCGTGTTTTATGGTTTTTTTATTTGACTAGGAAATATATTTAAGGAACCTTATCATCTAAAATACTTGGAATATCAAGATCCTAATTTACCGTTTGCCAATAACACTTTCCAGGCATTTGAAAATTTATAGAATATGCTTATCAGAAAAGCCATGTGTAGTTATAGTACTCTATACTTATTATTTATTAATATCAAGAACTGTGATCCTGCTCTACACTCTTACTGACTTTTGACTGTAATATCCGAACGGTAAGAGTGTCAAATAATTATCTAAATTCACCAGAGGATGTGCTATGAGGGGGATTAAAGGGTGTCAAATTAATTAATTATAGGGCACCAGAGAACTTGATATGGATTGTAGCATAATTTATTGAAGAGAATCCAGTTCAGATACATATTAGAAACTGCTTTGGTAACCGTACTGTTTCTATTAATACTCAAAAAGGCCTTCATATTGCTCTATAACTCGATCATTCCATCAATTATATGGCTCTTAATAATTCTTTAACTTGTTCGACCATACATGATTTGCTTAGTTTTAACATTTTAATATAAACGTTGCACTCCCTCATGGCTTCCAGGATGTACGATCGAAGCTCGGCTTCATCACTTTCACGTATAATTAAATGGATGACGCCGAGGTTTACCAGTCTACCTACCTTGGGTATAATCTATAAATAAATTATTCGGCAATGCAATTAGCAAAGCCATTTGTGGCTTCTCTCATAAATATTAAATAATATGAATAGCTCAACCTGTGACATGAATTATCACAGACTGTTTACATAATTTATTATAAACACGCTTATAAAGATAAATTACGCTTTGGTTATCTTTTGCTGCTGCTAGATATGGCGATCTGTTTCCTACGAGACCTTGAAAACATTCAGTTCGGCTAGTTTTTGTGGAAAGTACTGCTGTTACATTCATGGACGCTAATCTCACTAACCATCAATTATCTTTAAACATTTCAAAAAGGATGAGGATCAGACTAGACAGTTTGATAATATTTCTACCTTCTTAAATTTTGGGTAATACAGTTTTAAATATCTAAGGTCATAAACTATAAGTAATGAACAATGATTTTAGCTTCACTTTAAGATGTTCTCTGGCTTGTTGATGAAAGGTTTGATGCTCTTGCTATCCTCTCTTTCGTCTTCGGTAAGCTTTCGTTTTGTATATCCTAGTCTATTTACAGTTTATATACAGGTCTTTCGACACTCTCATCCTTACCATTTCTTCAGGAACAAAAACCATACATTTCCTGTTCTTCATGATATTTATATTCCAGTAAGTTACAAAGTCGAAAGTTTTTAATTTCTAGTCAAAAGAGAACAAAAGCTAAAAGTAATGGTAAAAATACTTCTTTCTGAACTAAAGTATTATTTCCGTCAAATGCTTTCTTGGCAGCTAACTATCTCAGTAATGACTTGTGTCGTGTTAGTAAATATTACCCTTCATAACGTTCCAGGCTCGTGCATTAGTACCTTAAATCTTCATGAAAGCTCGAAGCTGTATAAATGAACGCTAATGATGTTTAGAAAGTCACTACAGGTAAACAAAATAAAATAAAAACTTACAATTATTCATAAGTCATAAAACGGAAAAAAGGCCATCTATTTTTCTTAGGACTATTATAATCGTGTATAACCTTGTGAAATGTACAGGAAATGCTTCCTACAGAAAAATCGCTGATGCTTGGACCTCCCAAATTCATGATATGGTACAATATAAAGAGTGATTCAAAAGTGAAAAGATATATGAACATTTTTGTCAGTACTATGGAATGAAGTGTTGTGGGGCTTACCCTGTGACATTGTCATTGAGATTATTCAAGGTCATATCCTTCGGAAATTTTATTCATATGTTTCATACACAATACATGTCAATAACAAAGGTGTAAAATAAAAATTAAATATTTTAAACCAAAATTATCAAAATTGCTTCTTAAGAACAGAAGTTATAAGCACAAATGTAGCACCCCTTCCATGTATATGGACTTGTGCCATAGAAGGTCAAAATCCTAAAATAAAATAGATTGTTACTAGATTTGAGATGCTAAGTCAAAAGTTTTCATAAATAGGTCATTGCTCTTTTGAAGGGTCCAAATGGTTAAAACTAATAAAATAAAAGCCTTCTACATAATATACAATACAGCTGCTCCCAAATCTTCGTAATAATTGCAAAGTATTCAGTTGAAAAATAGTTTAACATGGTCCCACTATATAGTGTGTCACCAAATGCCTGGGCTGCTGCCAGATTGTATGCCAAATGGTTCCAAGATGAACGTCATCTTTCACATCAGATGACAGGAGCCCGGCATGGCCAGATGGTTAACTCACTTGACCCGCAATCTGAGGATCGCTGGTTCCAATCCCCGTCCCACCAAACATGCTCGTCCTTTTAGCAGTGGGGACGTTATAATGTGGTCAATCCCACTATTCTTTGGTAAAAGAGTATCCCAAGAGTTGGCGGTGGGTGGTGATGAGTAGCTGCCTTCCATCTAGTCTTTCACTGCTAAATTAAGGACGGCTAGCGCAGACAGTCCTTGTGTAGCTTTGCGCGAAATTCAAAACAAGCCAAACAGATGACAAGAAGTGTTAATGGCTGCGTACTACAGGCTCATTTATGCAAATACGCCGTGTGAGCATACCAAGAATAGCAAACAATATTGACAATTAAGCCGCCATATTGAGCAGTATTTTCAATTTTCAACAGAGTTATTGATTGTTTGCCATCATTTAGTAATACTGTAAAGAGGTTTACCTCTTTTTATATTAAAACCTATAACTGTTGTTTTTGTGGATATGTTTGATAATTTTTGGTTTACAAACATATGATTTACTTTTATCTACACCTTTGCAACTGCAATTTGTTGTAAGATGTATATTAATAACTTCAAAAAGGACCTGACCTTTAAGTTGGCTTTGAATGACTCCAGTGATATTGTCACAAGACAGACCCACAATACCGCATTCCACATCACAAACAATTATTCGTTTAAGCCTATTGATTAGTAAAATATTCACCTCTCACTCGGTATATTTCGACTTTGTCTTTGCCTTTGATACTCACTGTCGTTAAGTTGTCTTTCAGTGATCTGTCTACACTTTAAAGGAAAGATTATCAATATTTCAACTTTTTTTCAGGAAAAGTTATAAATGTGATAGCATACCCTCTAACATTTTAGGCGCTCTGTATAAGATCTTCAGGAAAGGAATAATTAAATAAGAAGTATCTGTCTTTTCTGAGGTTAAACATTTAAAGTCTAGCTTTTTAATCACATAAGGCCCTTGTTTTAGGATTTGTTTGTTTGTTTGCTTTAAATATGCCCAAAGCTACACAAGGGCTATATGTGCTCTGCCCACCACGGGTATCGAAACCCGGTTTCTAGTGTTGTAAGTCCGCAGACATACCGCTGTGCCACTGGGGGGCTTGTTTTAGGAGAAAATCCTGTAGTTCTATTACGGCCATATTCACAATGAGAAATGGGCAGAAATCATCTCACTTGGGAATATGTCCTAAAATCTTATTTTCGAGGAATATTCCCTTCTCGACAAACATGTGCTCTGGAGCCTCTGATCCAAGTATCGGTATTTAGGTCTTTTAGACCTAGGAGGGTCAGGTGGTTCAGTGACCTCTTCCTCCCTCCTGCACTTGGTTTATAACTGCTCAATATCGATGTAATTACTACAAGAGAGTCAGAGTTTAGCTAGTCCACGCTTTCACTCTGACCCCTTTCAGGGCCATGTCCATGTATGTAATTATATCAATATTGATATGTTAAATACACTATCTCTTATTCGATGACGAGGAACCCACTTTAAACTAATAATGGTTGGAGACGGCTTGAATGGGTAATGATGAAAAACTTTAATATAAGTTTAACATAACAGCAAATGTATAACGTTTCGACAAGATTTTTTCATCACCTGATAAATAGACCCTTTTAAAATAGCAGCTATCATGAAACATGTGCCCAGTTGGTTCAGCTTTGTATCTTATTATTGGCAATTCACAGCAAATTTCTCAATTATAGCTCCGCTATTGGCACTGAAAAAGGTAAATGTAATTCAGAAAAGTGTGCTTTAGTTAAGACACCAGAGCTGGCCTATCCAAGTTTAGCCTATAAGTTCTTTATCGATCTTATCCTGACATTACTGGGACAGACACAGGAACAGTTCTTTCCTGGAATTAATACTGTGTAAAGCAGTTTTTGCATATGTGAAAAAATATAGAACTACTTACCATTTATCATTTATCTAAAAAACATTTATGCTGTTATCTATATGTAGTAAAATGTATTATAAGAGTGGGCATGAGTGCATACTTTATCACTGCTCTGAATGAGTAAACTTAGTAGATCCAGATCGATCCAAATGATCGATATATTAGGGCATACAAGCTCCCATGGATACCTATGTCCATCTTCTGGCCAACGCTTAGAAAGACCAGCTAGTGGAAACAACAGGTTCGCAGGATATGACTGGATGCAGAAAATGTAGAGAAAAACAGCTAGAATCCAGAACTGAGCTGGTTTGTGACAGCTAAATAGTAGCAAGTGGTGAGTGACCACTGCTCTGTATAGGAGAAGAACACATCACTGAAGCTGACAAAATATATATTACTAGCTTAAGGAGTGTATGTTACAAGTACGTTGTGATTCATGTGGTTTCAGAGTTAGGAAAGTCATGCAGTCGATGCTACTGAGGTCTCTCAGAAAGTAAAATATTTAGATTTTACAGTTAAGAAAAACCAGAAGACACCAGATGGTGTTCCACACCATAGCTACACTATTTTCTTGATTCTATTATCCAAAATCGCATAGTACATAGAACAGTGATACAGACATTGTACAAAACTCCATATATCAAAGTAAGTTAAAGCATTGAATTGTTGGTTCATTACTGCAGAGTATTGTTCTGAATACTTCTGGACATCTTCAGGAACATGTTATGGTAATCAATTTGTACTTGTTGCTGTTGAAGACAGAAACTTATACAATATTCATTACTACCACTCAAGCAGCTGTAGACATGCTGACAGAGCAATGGATCATACATTTCAAAGAAATTGAAGAGTCATACATTGAGAATGTTCTGACTGATAAATTTAAACAAAATTACCAAGTAAATAATTGCAATGTTGTCATTCTAGATGGCACAGAATGGGATAGTTATTTTCCATATGTGATAATATTTCAACAGGCTACTAGCTGTTTCACAAAACAATGAATTCATCTCAAGAAACTATCAAAAAATCATTTTATGTTTTATTGGGAGGATGTTATTACCACGAAAAAGTAGTTTGATAATGAAAGAGAAAAATAGAAGATCTGACTAAACTATACTTCACACAAGAACAGGCAGATACTAAAATATGATTACGTGTTTATTATGCAAGAACAGATTAACTGGTATTCTAACTTTAAGCACACCCATTTAAAAACAAATTAGAAATGAAAAAGATGAAATATCCATTGTGTACCAATACTGCTATACCTAAACGCATTAGTCAAGACACGTGTAAACTACTACCAAATTTCATGAAATTACATGCTGCGCTGTGACACTATAAGGTGTTTAAAAGGAAAACGTAAAACGAAGACATTGTGTATACTCAGAAGGGATAAGCTCTCAAATTTTATCTGAAATGGAAATTTCTTTGGAATTAACAGATGAGAAAGACAACATTTGTCTTTTTTAACTTATCAACCATGAATTGGTATAGGTTTATTAAACCTTAACAAACTTAAATTTAACGTGTTCTGTCGAAGCTCACAACAGGATGATTATTTGCCATCTTGTAAAACATTGTCTTTGAAACAACATTTGAAGAGAATAGACTACCGATGTTGAATTTGGAGACACTATTTTGTGTCCGTTTCATCAATGCTATTAACATTTTGTTTAACATATATATAATATAGTCATTTTATGATTTTATATATATATTACAAGTAAAAAAAAACGTTTCACAAAAGGAAGTAAATGTAGGAATGACTAATATCAATCCTTCAAAAACAATGCAAACAAAATAATAGGGATGGTATTTGCATAGTGTAGTAGAATATTAACAGACAAAAATTGGGTAAACTCAACTCAACTGTGATTGAATAATTATATATATTGCTATATGTTAATTCTTGTCTTGCTATTATGTAGGGATGATGCAAATGCCATCCCTATTATCTTGTTTGCATTGTTTTTTAAAGGTTGATATTAACCATCCCTACATTTACTTCATTTTTTGGAAAAAAGTTTTTCTTTGCATTTTTTGAAGCAGCATTTCAATAGACATAGGAAGGTTGTACTTATAACCAAGTTCTAAATGTAATGAGGTTACAACTGTAATATTTATTCTTTATCTAATACTGGCGTGTAATTCCTGTTTCATTCTGTACTGGCCCGGCATGGCCAGGTAGTTAGGGCGCTCGACTCGCAATCTGAGGGTCGCGGGTTCGAACCCCCGTCACACCAAACATGCTCGCCCTTTCAGCCGTGGGGGCGTTATAATGTGACGGTCAATCCCACTATTCGTTGGTAAAAGAGTAGCCCAAGAGTTGGCGGT
>NW_013668029.1:155830-161853 GCF_000517525.1 Limulus polyphemus | reverse complement strand
ACAAACAAACAAACAAACATTCTGTACTTTAGCTTTTTAAAGGAACGACAAATTTCTGTAAAAACTAACTTACAGTGGTAGCATCATTTACACTAGAATTATGATTACCAGTTTTAATAATACTTAGAAAAGCGGATACTCCGTTTGAAATTATGTCACCTTAGTGACATCATTGTTTTGGTTTTTGAGTTATCATTTTGCCTATGATATCTACAGATATTTCCAGAACATGAGGCTCAGTCATTACATAGGTATTGTTATAAAAGGAAACATTGTATAGTATTGTAAAGTTCTGATGACCATTTGATTAGTTATTTAAAAGACAATTTTTGATGGACAGTCCGAACCATCCCTGCATAGGCACTGTTATCACCTGCCTGATAAGTAAGGATGGTGTGTTAAATTAGCTGTATTCACTACTGGATTAACTTATAGTTCTGATCTATGTAAGTAAAAAATTCGTGAAGTAGCAAACCTGGAGAGTCATGGTTAGAGGAAAATTTAGATAGGTTTGGATCCTTCACTTCAAACGAAACTAAAGAAGTTATACCTTGAAAATGTGAAACCTATAAATGTGCTACAAGTAGTGTATATGAAGAAAAACGTTGATGCATGTGAACAAGAGGATAACATTTCTGACAATTTGTTAATTGGTTTTAAAAAAAATAGTTGTTTCTTATGGAGACCTTAAAAATGGCATAATGATAAACAAGATATTTTCAGGGTGCAACATAAAGTGTGTTAAAAATTACTGTTGTTTTCTGAGCTACTATATACGAATTTATTAATTTTGAAAGCAAAAAATATAAACAAAATATTTAGAAAAGATACAAAATTGAGCGTTTATGTTAACAACAATTATTTTGGTGTCAATCTTCAATAATTTGTCATTGTAAATTAATAAAACAATTAATAATAAACATGTAATATCAAATTTTTTCACCATGTTCAAGACAAAAATAACGAAAATCAATTAAAGCAGTTTTTTATATGTTAAAAGAGGCATGATTCAACCACCACCTTTTCTCCACAACAGGATGTTTTTTAATACATATACGTTTTACTTTGAAATCTTTCCTAACAGGAGATGCAACAGAGGTATTTGACACATGAATAACAGATGTGGTCAAGGTAGAAAACTAAAACACTAAAGGTGATGTTAAGTATCTCAGGTATGTTCTTTAGGAGATAGAGAATGAAATCTTGCCTACGATCTTGTCGTAAATATATATGTGTGAATATTACATCAAAGATTGTAAGATACACATTAGCATGAAGTGGCCTCAATGGATTAGTAGCTGCTGAAAATTCACCTGCTGTTCGAAATGTTTAAATGGGCATCAGAACACAAACAGTAGTATGAGCAAAGCTGTTGACTTGTACTCTTTATGGGTAAATTCAAGACTGGATTGTTTGAAAATAATCAATGACAATGTATATGACAGCAGAGATGAAAATGGTATCAACAGTTAATGCACAACATCTACAGTGGAGCACTACGAGAGAACAGTACACGTTTGGGACTGCATCTCAGCCATCAGTGTCAGTAATCTACACAAAAATAATGGCACTCATGGCAGTTATGCTAACGAACATATGCAGATTCTGAGTCAACAGAATGATGTTTTCTTCATCATTAAAAACAATTGTTCTTCGCATTTGTATTTCATAAAATTCATTTTTGCGAAAGTGATATGTAATATAAATATTGCGTTATCATTATGACTTATTTCTTTATATGAAGCTATATTCTTCTGCATGCAATCTACTACACTAAAATAGGCTAGCTGCATATAATTTGTAATGGCAATGTTTGTGAGAAACAATATTTCTATACTTGTGTTGTATTGCTTGTTGTTAATTCGGAAAATCTGATGAGTAGTTTCATGTACCAGATCTTTGAATTTTAGTAAAACTAATAGATTGCAGTATCAACAAACTATATTATTCCTGGGATTTTTATAAAAGCACTAGCTATTATTGTAGGCTAAACTCCGAAGAAAAGATTGAATTCTCCTAAACAAACTACTTCAGAAAACAATGTTTTCGTTATTAACTTGTAACACAAAAAGATAACGAGTAATCATTGAATTCTGAGTGATTGTTTGTTCGTTTATCTATAAAAGAAGAAAAAGCTTGGATATAATTTCTAACGATCGATCAAAGTCCAAACAGTGCTTCTAGATCCAACTGAGCAACTGATACTTCACACGAACAGCAGAATCAGATATGTGTGAGAGACCAGGTTTATTCCTCTTGTAAGCCGATTCTTCCTTCTCAAGGTAGTTATTGTTTACCATTATTAAAAAACATAACTTATCAACATACTTTTAAAATAACGTAACAATAATTTATTTAAAGCATCTGTAAAGTAGCTCCACGCAATAATTATTATAGTTTTAAACAGGCCTACTGTCTCGCATTGAGACAATTATCACCACGTTATTTTCTAGACTATATTTTTTTGTTTCTATAGTTACCTGGGAATATTGAAGTGCAGAAAACAGTTGATCCGAAACTGAACGAAAATTTAAAACTTAGGAAATCATTTTTTGAAGATACTATAGACAAACTAACTGAACAGCATACGTGTAGTTGTTTGTTTGTTCGTTG
The DNA here is from genome assembly GCF_000517525.1 of Limulus polyphemus. NCBI lineage: Eukaryota > Metazoa > Arthropoda > Merostomata > Xiphosura > Limulidae > Limulus > Limulus polyphemus. The sequence goes on along the minus strand of NW_013668029.1, from coordinate 159,240 downwards.
AATTTCTCGTAAAGCTACTGTCCCTAATTTAGAAGTGATAGACTAGAGGGAAGGCAGCTAATCAACCCACCCACCATCAACTATTGGGCTAGTCTTTTACCAACGAAAAGTGTGATTTATCGCCACATTATAATGCTGAATGTGCGAGCATGTTCGTTGTGGGATTCAAACATGCGACCTACAAATTGCGAAGCAAACCCCCTAACACCAGGCGATGTCAGGCCTGTATACGTGTATAGTGCTAAATTATCGGAACTACTGATTAAACTTTATGAATATATAATGAAGTGCACATACTTCTAACTTTTATATATAGGATGAGACTGTTGGCATTCTGGTTACAAGAGAACCAACATCGCCGCAGTAAAGAGGGATATTCCTCCCGCTATGCAATACTTTTAGTCATGATTTGATAATTTATACAGAGATTATGCTAGGAATTACATGATATTTAGAACAATTTTGCTTACGTTAGTGAATCTTTGACATATTTATTTAGCTGTGGATTTTTCTTTGAATGTGAAATGATGTAAAATACCTTTTTATTCCAAAGAAAAGAAAGTAAATTTGACTGATAACTTAAACTTCCCTAATGACACACTTTATTATAAATTTCTTAGATCATATATTACAAACAAATTACATCTTTTAATATATAATCTCTTATGCATCAATAACTATCTCGTACGTAAATACAATTGTACAAAAATACTTTTAAACAATTCAGTGTTCTAATATAAGTGATTTGATGTGAGCAGTTTGTATTTAAACCATCAATAAGGTAGAAAACAACAAGTTTCAGCGTTGACCTACTGGAAGCTCACTAGGTTCTAATAGTGTAGGTAGCTAAGACCTCACGTAAAGTAATGATGGGATCTTTTATTAATAACTAAAAATGTTATTCCTATACTTGTTCATCTGAAAAAACAAGAGTGCTTCTTGTTTAGAGAATCGCACATCTTGGATAATAACTGTATAGGTCTGCAAACGTAAAACTTCATTGATTGAATAACTGAATTCTACACCAGACATAAACAGATCGCCTGTATATGTTACGTCACACTGAGCTGTAATTTAGAAATAATCTTTGAAATAATTAGTACTTGTCAAAAGATATTTTATATCAAGTAAACGTTATTATACAAAATTATAATTAATATATATGCCAAATTTAAAATTTATGTATTTTCTGTTGTTTTTTGTACGCCTTAATTACAGATATCAGTATTTCATTAGGTATTTCATATTAGTGGGACTATGATTAATATATTCAGATCAAATACCTAGAAATAATATCACAGAAGAAGAGGTTTCTCGAACCCACAGTATGAGATCTTTCAAAAATCGGCAAATGTGTACAATATCAGGCTAATTTCTTCAGAACAGTATATCTACCATTGAGAAGTTTTATTTTCAAATAAATAACTTCTGTAGCATAGGTTTTTGTACATTACTGAGTTGTATAATTATTATGTTTTTCAAATACTTCTGACACTAAAATGCTGCTATCAGACTATCTCTTTAATTTTTCGTTATATTAAAAATTTTACATGCGAGCATCAAAATAAAATTAAACGTTTATTCTATATTCCATAGATTTATTTGTTCCTTTTTAGGTCTATGATTTTAAGATACCTGACACAAAATGACGAGAAACGGTTTTATAGCATTTATAATAACCTTTTGGTTGGCTGGTTTTCTATCTCATGGGCAAACAATCAATGAACTCTATAAGAAACCAGGTTACGAAGTTCTCTGTGAAGACTTTGAGTGTATTTGTCCCAGACTCCAAAATGAAACTGTGGTAAAATGTAGTAACAGGGGTATAAAAAAGTTGCCTTTAGGTGTTCTGTTCCCACCAACAGTTTACAAAGCTAACTTTCGAAATAATCAAATAGAGAAAATTGTTTCAGAATCATTCATTCATGGTCAGGAACTGGAATTGATTGACTTATCACATAACAATATTGACTTCATAGCGAATTCTGCGTTTTCTAAATTCTCTCATCTGAAGACTTTATTGATAGCTAGTAATAGAATATGGAAATTAGAAATAGGTATGTTTTTAAATCTCGGTCAGCTCCAATATCTGGATCTCCGGAAAAACAAGATTCGGTCATTTTCTCCATTAATATTCCAGCCTCTTCTGAATTTGAGAGAATTGCGACTGGACTTTAACCCGCTAATATCAATCTCTGCATATAGTTTTCAGTATCTTCCTTCACTCCAGTTTCTTTATCTAGAGAAGACAAAACTAAAGGATGTCCCCTCTAAGTTGTTCTCAAATAACCCGGAGTTGTTGTATATCATTCTTTCTGGAAACAATTTGACCGAAGTACCAGTTACAGTCCTGAAGTATGTTCCTCAGTTGAAATATTTAGACATCTCAGCAAACCCTATTCGTGAAATTAAGCCATTCGCTTTTTCTGAGCTTCCGGCCCTCGAGAAACTATTCCTTGAAGACATGAGCGAACTTGTTATGATCCACCAATCTGCTTTCTATGGAATATCTGGATTAAAAGAACTACATTGCAGTTTCAACCCGTCCCTTCGCAGTATTGATGTGAATGCTTTTCGGAGGAAAGATACAAAAGAAGCTGTCACGGTTGAAAACCTTTATTTACATCATAATGGCTTGACTACGTTATCGGAACATTTATTAAGATGGGCTGCGCTGAAACATCTGGATCTGGCTGGCAACCCTTGGACATGTGATTGTCATCTCAGCTGGATAACTACTGAGAAGTTACAGCGCTCAGTGAAGGATAGAATGAGGTAAGGCTCAGATATTTAAGAACCATTCAGATATAAAACGTGTATGGTCTATTGGTAGAAATCCAATTAATCTGAACAGTTTTTTTCTTCTTCTTTTTGGAGTGGGATGTGTTTGCTTACGGCTTTTCATTAATCATGTAATATTCTTGTAAATAATATGTAATATTTGTGAAAGGTATGGAAAAAAAATGACATGGTACGAAGGAAAAACAAGACTAATTTCCGAGTGATTTCTTTTACCACATGAAATATAAGCTCTTTTCAGGAAATGTAAAACTGCAATAAAATCACTTCATTACTATAACAGTTTATACTGATTATATATATATATATATAATTATTTGCAGTTTATGACACAGCTTAGGCTATTACTAATCGTTATGGATAAACATTTAATTTGTATATTTATTTCATTCCCCATGATTCAATAATGTTGCATTATTTCGATATTTTAAAACTGTTGACAGACTTTGACATTCTAATTTCCATAACTCACCTCAGTCATTAATTAACAACCTATTTTCATTATACGAAAGGATATATAGTTTTTGTCACATCTTGCCCATAAAATACACTTTTATAAGAGTAACAGTCAACTCCCATTATTCGGTCTGATAAGAGTAGTCCGAGATTAG
>NW_013668029.1:138217-154830 GCF_000517525.1 Limulus polyphemus | reverse complement strand
ATTCGGTCTGATAAGAGTAGTCCGAGATTAGCGGTGGTCAATCAAATACATATATTTTTAAAAGTTTACAAATGTTTGTGATAATGATAATAATTATAACTTGTGACAGGTAATTTTTCACATCACACATTTATCATTTGCTATAATTCTAGCCCCCCAGTGGCACAGCAGTATGCCTGCGACCTTATAACGCAGGAATCCGGGTTTCGATACCCGTGACGGGCAGAGCACAGATAGCCCATTGTGTAGCTTTGTGCTCAATTACAAATAAACTATAATTCTATTTCAATAATTATTGTTTTCATTGATATATAATACAATGCGTTTTATAAATGTATTTCCACCTTATATAAACCTTACCACTCTTTGACCTAAAGACTAAAATTACTATTTCATATATGACCAGACTGATGCTAAATTTATAATGTTTTTGAATCAAAGATCGTATTTTGTCAACGAGAGTCTTCTAGTTAACAATATTTTAAGCATCAAGTTTTTACACTTCCCTTATAATTTGTATATTTTTTATGTTTCATTCATTAAACACCATTAAATGCAATACATTGCTCTCTCGTGTATGTTTCTAGGATAAACTTAAAAGCTCGAACGTTATATAAAATTAGGTGAAATATACTAATAAAAAGTAGTTGGAATTAGATTACATTTTATAGTTTTCTCGTCGCTTAAATCAAATTTGTACAGATACTTTCTTATGTTGAAACACATCCAAGGTTACACTTCTAATTCTCTTATCAATTTGTAAAGGTTTTTCTTTATCATCTTAGAATTACAGATATAGTTCGATGTGCTAGTTTTCGTGCATGTCTGCAAGTTTGAATTGATTAGACATCTATTTTACCTGCATATTAGTTTAAAGTTGAGACAGATATTTGTATGTCAGCTAGAAAATCCCTTATTTCAATGTTTTCATCAAAAGAAAATTTAATTCACTTAATTTAAGAAAAGAAACGACCTTCAAACCCAAATAATCACGTTAGAACACTAGTATTTCCATTTATGTCTTGGTTTATTTTTAATTTCGTGCAAAGCTACAGAAAAACTATCTGTTCTAGCCATCTCTAATTTAGCAGTGACATACTAGAGGGAAGCCAGCTAGTCAACACCATCCATTGCCAACTCTTGGGTTACTTTTTTACCAGAAAACAGTGGGATTGACCGTACCATAATAACGCCCCCACGACTAAAAGAGCGAGCACGTTCGATGACGGAGATTCGAACCCGCGACCCTCAAATTGCGGGTTAAGCGCCTTAACTACCAGGCCATGCCAGACCATTTACGTCTTCATCATGGTAAATCACAATTCAAAAATTGAATTTAAAAAAAATACCAAAAACTGGTAAATATAAGACTTATCTGTTACGGGAATTCACGTTTTTTTCTCGTATAACTTCGAAATTTTGGTGTTGAGGACTTAAAAATATTGGGTGTCCAATAAGACTGGAATCATAGGCACTTCAACGAATTTTAAAGTATGTGTTTCACGTGCTGCCTTTGTAATTCGAAACAATAATAGATTAACAGCAGGATTAACTCGACTTTCTCATGCTTGGACAGCGCCATAATCATTCATGTATCCGAAATTTTAAAAAGCTTCAAATCACCTGTGGCTCCAGACTTTTCAGACAACCTGTAGTTTATACAGCTGTCCGCAGAAAAAACCCAAAATAATATGTTAGTAGCATTGGTTCTATGTATTAGAACAAAATATTTCCTGTAAATAAACTTAATAGGTTAAATGAACATCGTTCAAAATTCTATGAATCATATTTTTCGAGCTACATTTAAGCAATTACAGTAACATGTACACGCTTAATAATGTTTACTACAAACTACTAAGTAGAATACAAAATAAAAACTTTGATGTACTCCTTACTTTGAGTGTTTTAATTCATACATTAACATTCTAGCTAAACAATTGCAAATTTGGTTTCATTGTCATGGTAAATATGTCCACGTGAACCTTTTTTTTTCCTTTTAACCAGGTGCTCATTACCAAGATCGGTAGCTGGTCAGATAATATCCACTTTAGAAGAGAAAGACTTTACATGTGGACCAAAATCCAGCACTAAATCCATTGTAACTTTTGTGTTTTTAGCTCTTGTGTTCGTAGTTCTTATGTTGGGTACATTGCGATATGGACTGTACCAAAATCGATGGATTCAGAGCTGTTTAGGAAAATGGCAAAGGAGGTATAAGCATCTGGATACGCATTTAGATAGCATCAATATGACAGAGACCTGAAGATGATGATATAGATTCCTGATAAAGATTCTCGTGTTTTTTCACAATAAATCGTCCCACAACAATGCCTACTAAATAAATACAAAAGATTTCCGTAACATGTTTTTATTTTACTATCAGAAGAGAAAATAGTTTTTATTTATTTGAAAAAATTGAAAATGTTAATACTCAGTAAATTAGGAAACAAAATGTCATGAAAGTGCTTGAATATTTCGACAAGAAAACTTTAATATGTGGTTTCAAAATCTGAAAGTATAAAATGTATTAAAAAAAGGTTTTTACTCGGTAATCACAAATTTCAAAATTGCGAAACATTTAGCATTTTCAAATTTGATTGTAACTGAAATGTATTCACTACGCCTAATTCGAGTTCCAGTGATCGAAAAAATAAATAGCAGTATTTCGTGTGTTTTTTATCTCTGTCTTTCACATTTAAATAGTAAACCTATCAAATAAGACTATTTTACGTATAATGTAGAGTTTATCTCGTAAGCAATAAAAAAACGTATATAAGTAAATGGTTTAGTTTTATACGTTAAACCCTTAAGTTAGCATTATTGTGTAGCTTTGAGCTTAACTACAAACAAAACCGTTAATAATTTCATCATAAAAAACTGCCCATTAAGCCACTGTGAAGTATACTCAAGCTAGAAACTCCAATAAAATGAAACAAATACATTAAAAACAAAGTATTTGTATAGAAAACATATTTTCATTTTTAAGATTAAGGAAAGCTATTAAAACGTAAGATAATAAATACAATTAACGTTCCTGCTTACCAGCCGTCTCAGTGCGATTATTTGACATTTAAAATTGTCAGTCAAGATTATGTTTGTTTGAGAGCAAAGTCTCATTGAGCTATCTGCTGTATTTCCCGTAGACATCTACCACCGTATTTTAGCGTTGGAAATCCGTAGACTTACCGCTGTCAAATCGGGGGACTCCAATCAAAATAATACTAAAGTCTAGAGTCCTCTACGAAAATAAGTTATTGAGATCAGATATGTTAAAGTATTTTGTCAACTACATTAGTACCGTAACATTAAGGAGGTTATCTACGAAATTACCTGTACAGTTTGTGAAATTATCTGTACTAGAGAAACAGTCACGCCAGTATATAGCAGGTCCTCGACCAAGTCCCTCTATTAGGTCTGATAAGTGCATCCCAAGATTTAGCAGTAGGTGGAGTTGACTACCTACCTTTCTTTCAGTTTCACTTGGAACTTAGGGGCGGTTAGTCCAAATAGTCATCAACTAGTTTCGCGTGAAATTCCAAGAATTATGTTTGATTGGATGAATGTTTTTTTTTTTCTAATTCGTGTTTGCACCCAGGTAGTTCATCGGCAAGTCAATGGAATTACAACGCTAGAAATCCGGTTTAGATACTAACACAGATAGCCTATTGTGTAGCTTTTGCTTTACAACAAACTAATTTCTGATTATCAGCAAGAACTCAAATTATCTACTTATTCTGCTTATAAGACTAATCTACGTGTTAATTAATTTAGAAATAATTGTTTACTGCATTATCCGAATGATACTTCTTAGTTCAACAACAATCTACATGTTTAAACAAAAGATAATTACATAAAATCACTCGTTGAATACCTTCACCTCACAAAAGAAAAATTGGCCTACATCGCACGCTTACCAAATGTGAAATCACAAAGGAAAAAGAAAAATTGGCCTACATCGCACGCTTACCAAATGTGAAATCACAAAGGAAAATGAAAAATTGGCCTACATCGCACGCTTACCAAATGTGAAATCACAAAGGAAAATGAAAATGTTTGTTCACGTGATACATGATAATGATTTGACAAAAGTGTTTCAGTAAACATGGAGGCATTGTAGGGTCAGTATTGTAACCAGCACATTATCAGATATACAGATAAACATGGCTTACATATACATGTGAAATACATAAAATGGTAATATAAAAATAATAAAAATTAACAAGTGAGTTACTCATTGAAACACTCAGTTTTACAAATTGTCACTAAAATGAAAACGACCTAATATACGCACACATGCATACAGTATATGAATATATATGTATACATACTTTTGTTCGCCTGTTTTATTTATTGACTTGTTAGTTATAATGTAGGTCTATAGATATTTCAATCTGGTCGGATTAATACTGAGCTCGTACGAGTAAGGTACCTCGAAATTTCCCTTACAGGATTGTGTTAAGATTACAGCTCACTTTAGACTTTCAGTTGGAATCATACTATTGCTCTGTTTCTTAAGACAATATTATAGATACCCACACATCAGTATATCATATATATGTATATTAGGCATAGAATGATATAAATGATTATAGATTATCTTAACGTCTTTTTTAAAATTGAGATATAATATTTAAATTACAAAGTTAACAGGTAATAATTCGTTGACAAACAATAATTTTTTTGTATAAATAGCCAGCCTTCTGATGAAATGTCCTTACTTCTGACTGACACGTAAAGTTTTACTTCAATTATTCTAACTTATGATTCACAAATTAACACATACATTTTATATAAATGCTCTAGTTTTCAGTATTTTAAGCATCAATTTTTTTACACTTATCTTACAATTTGTATAATTTTTGTGTTTAATTCACTAAACAACACTAAGTGACTAATCAAGTATTAAATAAAATGCTCTCTCATGCATGTTTCTGGGATAAACTTATGAATTTGAAAGTTGTATATGATTAGGTAAAATATCCAACAAAACATTATTATAATAAGATTAAATTTTCGGATTTTCTCTTCGCTTAAATCAAGTTTGTAGAGGTACTTTCTTTTGTCCAAACACATCCAAGGTTACACATTCTAATTTTCTTATCAATCTGTAAAGGTTTTTCTTTATCATCTTAGGATTATAGATGTACTTCGTACATAATTCGATGTGCTAGTTTACACGCAGGTCTGTCACTTTAAGTTTAAAGTTAACACGTATTTTTGTATGTCAGCTAGAAAATCCCTTATTTCAAGGTTGTCAACACAAGAAAACTTAATTCATTTAATTTAAGAAAATATAAGACCTTCAAATCCAAAGGAAAGTATAATCACGCTATATCACCAAAATTTCATTCACATTCTTCACCATGGTAAATCTTATTTCACATTTGATACAAAAACGGTAGAAATTTGGTTTAGAGGTTTACCAGTGAATGAAGATCGCGTTTCGTTCTCGCTTAAATTTGCAATTTTGGTATTGAAAGGGAAAAAAATAACTTATAAAGTTATCCGCAAAAGAACTGAGAGTGAATTAGCAGCATTAATTCTGCATATTATTAACGTATCTCAGTCGGCCTGAAGAGCCCTTGTATTAGGCGAAAGGTCTCGTCGGCATTGGATATAGGAGATATTGTGTGGTTGAGATATATTTTTATTCACGTTTTCTTTTTTTTTCTTTTACTTAAACTATCGCCCCCAGTGGCACTGTGGTATGTCTGCGTACTTATAAGGCTATAATCCGGGTTTCGATACCCGTGGTGGACAGAGCACAGATAGCCCATTGTGTAGCTTTGTGCTTAATTACAAACAACAACAACTTAAACGATCTAATTAGTAAATATATAAATATATGTTACCAAATAAAGGAACACCCAAACACCATACAGAACGAAATATTTCCTATAAGTAAACTTAAAAGGTTAAATGAACATCGTTGATCCTTTTGTGAATCATATTTCCCGAACTTCACGTCAGCAATAACAATAATGTTTACAAGCTTAATAATGTTTTGATGCTGTAAGAACGAGAATGTTTTGTAGTAAATAAGGTGAAATATAGATTGTTTCGTTCATTTTGAGCGAAAAAAAAATAAAAGAGAAAACAGATATGGAATGAAACCAAGCTACAACATATAAACTTTTTTTTGCGTAGAAGTCTGAAGTTATTTTTCACTTTGTTTGCACATAAGTATGTTTAACTACTACAAATTTTACAACACAGAATACAGAATAAATATGTTGATGTACTCCTTAGTTTGAATATTGTAATTCATATATTAACATTCTAGCTAAAGAACTGCAAATATGGTTTCATTGTCATGATAAATATGACGACTTTAATCTCTTTTTTTTTCCTTCTAATCAGGTGCTCATTACTAAGATCGGTAGCTGGTTAGATAATATCTATTTAACAAGAGAAAAACTTTACGTGTGGGATAACATTCAGCACTAAATCGGTCGTAACTTTTGTGATGTTAGCTTTGGGGTTCGTGATTCTTATTTTCGGAAAATTAGATATGAATTTGATTAAAATCGGAGAATTCAAAGGTTTTGGGGGAAATGGATCACTTAGATAATATCAATATGCCAGAGACCTTTGAAGATGGCTCTACAGATTCCTGATCCACACGTCTTTTTCGTAATAAACCGTCACACACCAATGCCTGCTAAGTACAAAAACTTCCCCAACTTATTGTTATTTCAGTATTGAAAAATAAAATATGCTTCATTAATTAAGATAATTGAATATGATAATCATTCGGTGAAATAGGAAAAAGGTATCTTGAAAATACTTTCGATTTTAAATATATGACTTTGGAGCCTTGGGTGCATATAAGGGTGAGGTCAAATCCTACCATTCAGTTACACAATTGTAGCCCAAGTATTGGCAGTGGGTACTGTTGACTAGTTGCGTTACCTCTTGTATATTAGTTTAAAATTAGGGCCAACTAGCGCAGATAGCTCTTGAGTAGGTTGGCCCGGCATGGCCAGGTGGTTAGGGCGCTCGACTGGCAATCTGAGGGTCGCGGGTTCGAATCCCCGTCCCCCCAAACATGCTCGCCCTTTCAGCCGTGGGGGCGCTATAATGTGATGGTCAGTCCCACTATTCGTTGGTAAAAAGAGTAGCCCAAGGGTTGGCGGTGGGTGGTGTTGACCAGCTGCCTTCCCTCTAGTCTTACATTGCTAAATTAGGGACGGCTAGCGCAGATAGCCCTCGTGTAGCTTTGCGCGAAATTCAAAACAAACAAACAAACAAACTTGAGTAGGTTTACATGGGCATCCGAAAAAAAAAAACACAGGTGTGGTCACTTAACAATTCCACGAAATTTCGTTTACAAGAATATATCTGACAAGATTGTAATATGATCGTCTCTTATTCTCTACCTTCTATAATAATAAGAATATGCCATATAAATATTGAATTTCAGATTTCAAATCTAAGCCAGGCACAGATAATTAGTTTAATTGGATTTGAAAGTTTCCATTTCTTTTCAGAGTGTAAAGAACAGTGTCATGTTTTCTTCTCTATCTGTTAATTTGCAAAAAAGGAAAAATAGTATTCTAAGTTCAGATAACATAAACCTGTAATGAAAGATGTCACAATAGAACTGGAGAATCTAATAGATTCTATCTACCAATAAACTGAGATGGAGATTAGCTCTCCAGAGTTAGTAACAAGAAAAACACCATCAAATCATATCTATTCAACTGACACACACACCTAAAAAAAGATGCTATTTCATATAAAGACATAATCTGGAGAGAGCCAGGAAGTTGAAAACCTGCAGATGGAACTCAAAAACAAGGGAATCAGAAACACCTTGGTAAGTAAATAATGACAAGGTGTAGTAATATATAGAATGATATTTCACTCAAACTGTTTCTCATGATCTGACAATTAAATATTTTTAAGATAAGATAATAAACAATCTCCTGTACTTTCATTATACAAAGCATTATACAGATATATATGTGGATTATAATAACATATACTGTACTAGTTATTGAAGATAGATTAAAAACATGGGTGGCTTAATGTTGTTGTATATTTTCCTTATTGACAATTATAGAAAATAATATTTATACTGACAGTGCTCTGATTGTACATGATGATTAATTATGTGGCACTAAAGAGTTGTACACAGAAAATTAATAAGTACGTTGTTTTCATATAGCAACACAGCATGATACAAACAGCACATATTGGGATAACTATCTTCACCTTTGATGCATTTTGGTATCAAAATACCTTAAAATATACATTACAAAACTTACGCAGAAACATCATATATTTTTGTTCTGTATTTGTAGCTCATTCATTTGGCAGTGATTTGTGGCAGTAGCCTTAAAAAGAAAATGAGAAGGTTCATGACTGGAGAAGTCAGACATCTTAGACACAATGGTCATTTGGTAACATGCAGATATTTACTGCATTTACAAGCATGTGCATGAAACTTTTTACAATATTTAAATGTTAGCTTTAGAAACAAGTAAATGATCTCAACCAAGTCCTTGTAAAATTATGTTTCCTGTTCTATTTTTTTCACATAATCATTGTAACTAAAATGCAAATACAAAATGCATCTTTGCAATAAATACCTGTAATTTCACTTACGTGAAGCATAATCATGACATCTTATTATAAAGATGACCTATTAATTGTGTGTTTATATGTGTCACTATGTGAGAGCGTTAGCATTCATCACCCAGAGACGGCTGCCTCGATTCCAGTAATTTTTGGTATGGTAATTGGAAACTGTCGGATGGTGTATATGGGGCCCCTTTGTTTTATGATTTTTCCCCGAGAAAAGGAATAAAAAAGACTAAAATAGCGCACGTTTCCATTCCTTTATAGACTTTTGGCTTAGATTACTCACACTTGGCTGCTCCGATTACCGTTTTGTGTGTGTGTGAAAACTGTCCAATGGTTGGCATTGGCTATCTTGTTTTAAGAATTTTGTCCAAGAAGATGGATAAAAAAGATCCTAAAATAAAGCACATTTCACCTTACATCAACCACAGTTGGTCGGCTCAGTTATCGTAAATTTTGTATGATAACTGGAAATAGTTATTTATAAATAATATTTTGTTTTAGACCTTTGCCGAGAAATGGATAAGAAAAACTTCCTAAAATAGCTTAGATTTCTATGTTCTATATCCTTTTGGCTTCCATCATCCACACTCGATTGGCTCGATTACCGTAATGTTTTGTATGGCAACTGATAACTGTTCGACAGTGTACTTAAGCTATGTTGTTTTAGGATTTATTCCTAAGAAGGAGGTAAAAAACACCCTGAAGAATGGCATATTTCCACTTTTTTATAGACACTTGGCTTTGAATATAGACAAAAGTACTTATTAATAAGTTAAATGAGGGTTAAGCAGGGTATGCATTAGCACCTAATGAGGTACTTAGGGATTTCAAAAGAAAAATAGAAGGAAAGCAGTTTTTGATTCCTTTATTGGTATTCTCAGCTACTTTTATTAATTTAAATGCCAATATCTGATATATGTACCTTTCAAGAGAAACCTGAATAATCCCTACCTTCTACAATCAATTTAAGCAGAAGCATAGAAGAAAATAATAAAACTTTGGAGACGACTTGACTGGATAATGAAGAAAAGTTAATCATAAATGTACAACGTTTCGACAAGATTATTTTATCTTCAGGTACAAGTAGTTTACATAGACACACGAATATATATTCAGATGTCACATAACCGGAGATTGCTTCACAGTCTAGTATAGGTATCTTGGTACCCGCGGGTGTGGGTTTAGGGTGGAGCTGTTTTGTTCAATTAAGATAGCTTCCTTTATTCTGTGTTTGTTGATGTTTAGTTCTTTGTTTCAAATTACAGTGTTTTGTATAGATATACTGTGTGTATGTGTGTATTTTTTTGTTGTTGTGTTTTTTTTTAGTTGCAATGATGGTAAACATGGGAGGGTTTTTTTATTATGTTCGGTGAATCTGATTTCCGATTTTCTTCCGGGTTCTCCGATGTAAAATTCTGGACAGTTAATGCACATTATTTTATAAATAGCCTTGGCATTGTGTGATTCTATGTAATTTTTATTTAATAATGATTTTAGTTTAGGGCCGGGTGTTTGGGTGAATTTGAAGTCAACATTAATTTTATGTTAAATGGTAAGTTTTCTCCAAGTATTGATTATTTTGGAACTGATGCCAGGGATAAATGGTAAACTACAGTGTAATGTTGTTGTTTGGTGAATTAGTGTCAATTTTGTTTGTGAGTTGAGTTTGAGGTTTTTCCTTTGGTAGTTTTGTGGAAATTTTTCGACAATGGAAAAGGAAAATAATGGTGTGACTGAAGAATGATGGTGATAGGAATGAAGTAAATAAAAGGAGGGAGATGGAGAAGATCAGGAGACAAGAAGTTCCCCCTGAGAATTATGAGTCATCGTGAACTTTATACAATTAATGTACAAGTATATATGAATGAAATTTAGTCATTATTTCAGAATAAGTTAAAGCATTTCATCTTATAAGTGCTTTGTTTTTTATGATTTTTTTTGCAGTGCAAAAGAATGTATAATGACTCACTTCTGCTGCTTTTAAGATGTTCATGAAAGCAAATATATAAAAATAATAATTCAATATATATCTATATAGCGTACCTCTAAAAGCCCACTAATGAATTTTGCCACTGGGCTATTATACTTTTTGTACTGACTGGTAGCGGCAATGTGTAACTGGGCCGATTGTAATGCAGGTATTTGTCAATAATAGTCTAGTACTGCATTATTGATTGGGTTGGTACTATTTACATGTACTGAAATGAAACAAATGTAACTAAATGAAGGAGAATTATTTCTATAACCAGGAGATTTCTCATGTGGTATCCCAAATATAAAGATGTAAGGGGACATATGGTGTTTCAATATGTCGTATTACAGAGCATACGTTGAAGCATCTAGGCGTTAGCATTTCTCAAATTCTCATTAACTTTGTTAGAAGTTCATGTCTTATATTTGAGTCCCTTTGAATTCCGGTGGTTTTCTAGAGTCATCCTTCATCACAGAGAAAATATTTAGATCAATAAAAATATAATTTGCTTTCCTTTCGTAATTTTCTTATTTATTACTATAAACCCTTTACTTGTAGCTTATGGCTTAATACCATTTCTGGGCCTGTTCAGACATTTTACTTCAGTCTATCCTTTCCTTTCACCACAAACATTTTACAAAATAAATAAAAGAACTAGCATGATAGAAAAATATTGGAATTAGTTTTGTTTGATAAATTAAAATCAACGATTACATTGCCTATTATGTGTATTTTATCATGCATTATGTCATGAAATAAATTAAATTATTTTTGAAAAACAAACACACACACACACACACACAAAATTAGGCTTACTAGTTTCCAAAGATTTGCCAGCTTTCGGTATTTAAACTGTACTTTTTGTGTAAATCTTGTACTACATATGAAAATATATTTTCAGAGAAAGTATTTGTCCTCATCATCTAACCAAACTGACGAGTTCTGGTATTGAACAAAACCTCTTGGGCAATGGCCTGTGAGAGACAAAATATAGATATAAAATTCTGTTTCATATACATTTAACTTGAACTCTGAAATGGATAAATTAAGAAAAACGTGGAGAGAAAATCCTGTAGAATACGTGTTTGTATCATAAAAATTAGGCCTGTTGGTTTCCAGTTCTTTTCTAACTTTCAGCCTTTAAACTGTAAATTTAACACCATAATTTGTAACTGAAAACAAATTAACAGTACATCTGGATATTTCATGTTAGAGCACTATCTTGTTTTCACTGCTTCCTGTCCTTTGCTTTTACAATATAAAAGTTTGTTAGTATAGGGGTTATACACGTTATTTACTATTACATTATTCCGTATCTAATACTTTTCAAAATAAAATTAGGGAGGTTCCAAAACAGTTTCTTATTACTAATGCTGAAAAAGCAGATTATAATTTTGGTTTTATGCATATAAAATTTAATGCATAAATTCTAATTAATGAAGTTAATGCAACTAAAATATTTACGAAAAGTACTTTTAATAAAAATAGTGTTATTACTTGCTTAAAAAATTCCATGAAATGGAATATAAACATAGGTTTTACATATTTCAATATACCTTTTTTTGTGTGTGTTCAATTCTGAAATTACACAAAACACCTATCAAGTTTAGATTTATTATAAATTAAATAAATACTGTTGCTACATCGGGCTCTATTAAACTTAATAGTATTCAAGATTTTTACTTATTAAAATAAAATTATTCGGAATATTGTTTCTAAATTATTAAACAAAATACACCAGTTTGGAATATTTAACTAGTTTGGAGAACATGTAAATTATAAATACTATCCTTAATAGCCCATTCTGGTGCGTGAAAGATAACTCGTTCAATATAATACTAATAGGGTAGAAGAACAAATTTCAGGTAGTTGGGCTTGTCTCAGCTTGCCCGTCTTATACTTGAATGAGAGTATCAAGGGAAGAGGATGGGTGTTAAATTATTACTGAACTCTTTAGGTAAGGTTTGCAGATAGAGACGTTTGAGATACCAATATTATGTTAGCTGGGTTTGAATCCTAATGACGAAAAAATGTACAGTTTCTATATATATTTTAATAATCGTAGAACTCTTTGATTAAACCTTGCTTGTTTTATACCCGTGGTGGGCAGAGCACAGATAGCCCATTGTGTAGCTTTGTGCTTAACTTCAAACAACTCTTCTCCCCCCCAAAAAATAAGTTGGGGCATATGGGTATAGTGTTAGTTATAACATAGCTATAGATTAGTTTACCTATGAAATTATGTAATTAGGAACTATAAGGAAAGCAGCTAGTCAACACCACTCACTACTAAGTCTTGAACTACTCTTTCCAAATGAATATTGGGCTTCACAAGGCTGAAAGAGGCGAGAATATTGCCAGTAAAGTGCCATAACACCAGGCCATGCTAGGCCTACATTTAATCATAAGTTTCAAAATTGTTCAATTTAAAATTGGTTATAGCCTCTGTCATACTAAAATTTGAACAGGCCAACATTATGGTAGACCTATTTTGTTTAAATCGAAGTTTAAGAAACAAATTTTAAACTAATCTATTTCAGCTATGATCTTAGTTTTATATACACCAGTATGTTAGTCTCTCAAGTAGGTGTGATAAGGAGTTGATCTATTAAATAGACCTTACTGGTTAAAATAACTAATACCAGATGTCTCTGATATCATTTTAGGTATTGGTATATTATGGATGGATCTACTGCAAAAGTGTTTGGCCAGCTTTTCTTATGCAACAGAAACTGCAGACCTGTGAAAAAATCATCAAACTTGAGAACATGTGCATGTTAGAAGAAAAGTAGTGGTACTACCAATGTTTGCAATTATAGCCATTCAGATTCCATTCTGAATGGTCTTCAACATGGCAACAGAGGCAGAAGTGATAACAAAATTCGAGTAAGTGGTGTCACTGCAGTCATATAACAGTTTAAGGTGAATGCATGTCTTACTGAGCATCTGGGATCATTGGTTTAGAATTATGCTACCAATTTGAACTTAACATAGAGAAACAGTCTCGGTAGCATACCGAACAGGTTTACTGATGGGTTTGAGGGATCAGCTGACAATTTAGATTTGAATATAGTCGCACACCACAACTTCAATAAAGGTGGTGCATATACAATACAATAACTGCTATACAGATTTCCTTGAAGTATCATGGATGTTGAAAGCAAGTGGATGTTTGAAGAATGTTTGATCATCTTCAATGGTATCTGTAAGAAGAAGGAAGGAATGCCAGACTTCTTTATGTACCTTACATGGGTGAATGTTGTAATATATGTATTTCTTTTACCATGTACACACAAGTGTGGAGATATTGAAAGGCATCCACTGACTTAACATGCTAAATACGGTTCTGGCTACTAGCAAGTCAAACTAGGTGATAATAGTAAATCTAAACTACCCCAGCACTCGAGAAGGACTGTCAAATTTTAAAACGTGCTATTTAACTTGTGCAATGCACCTGCCACTTTTGAGAGGCTAGTGGATATTACCCTTAAATTAGTGTGTAACATCACAACAAGCTTTTCCAGATCAAACCTGATGTTGTTTAGCCATCTAGTTTATATAGAAAATGGAGAAGGTTGTCTTAACAAGACTCTGCGTTGCCCTTAATTTCCTTACCCATCAATTTCGTGTTTTATCTCGATGTTTGCTTCTGAAGCTGGAGAGTACCTTTGGCGACAGTAACACTATCATGAATTATCGTACGTTTAGTATCTTACGGGCCATTGGCTTTTTTAATTCTGTTTTAATTTTTAACCTTGTTTGCTTGTTTCAGGTATAACTAACCTTTTTTACTAACTTAGTATTTGTGGAATACAAATACTAAGTATATACATATTTAAAGGTTTTCAGGAAGTATATATATATATATATTTTTTTATAACGTATATAACATATAGTATAGAGAAAGCAGCAGGTCGAATGAAAATGTTATTTACAAACAAACAAAAGAAAACGTGGGCAGTGACTAGTATACCACATCACCAAATAAAGAAGACAGTTTGAGGCCCATTGCACGCATTAGCTAAAGACACCATTCCGTGTCTTGACCTAGAGGCGAGAAAATTCATAGTGATGGACTCTAGTGCCACACAGACGTTGTATATTGAGATAAACCCCCAATTGTTTAGGTAAAGCTCCTGACGAAATGAATCAATGTCACCAAAAACAGTTAATGGGATG
Organism: Limulus polyphemus; assembly: GCF_000517525.1. Classification (NCBI taxonomy): domain Eukaryota; kingdom Metazoa; phylum Arthropoda; class Merostomata; order Xiphosura; family Limulidae; genus Limulus; species Limulus polyphemus. Next base: position 140,090 of record NW_013668029.1, on the reverse strand, counting down.
GTGAGGAAAATCACTGAGACATGAGTTACACGGCTTTTCACTATACACCCTAAGTTAATTGTCTTGGATGATTACGCCAAAAATATTAGATAAGGGATTGGAATAAGTTCTGTAAGAACCAATAACAAAGTGGACTTTATTTACAGTCTAATGGAATATTCCATCTGTTGATGGAAGATCTCACTTGTACCAATCAAGTTATATGAACAACTTTTAAAAGTAGATCTGCTAAACTTCTTAATAAATCGGAAAAAAAGCACACTAAAAATTGTGTTTCCGACTCAGTCTTATGTTACTCCAGGGAATTGTTCTGACTTCAGAAGATAGTATTAATCCAGAATCTACAAAAAGTTTGCTGCACAAACACCTTGTAAGTATGCTATTTCTGATCTAATCTAACAGTGTTTCACTTAAGGTTCAAGAATATATAAAAGAGAGAAAAGTGAAGAATACTAATGGTACTAAAGAAATAGTAGATTTAAAAATACTGAAATTTGAATTACTTTAAAATATTGTAGAAGAATTGTTAATCCAGTTATAGAAATTATGACTGAGAGGGTTTCTCGTGTTAATTTAGTTGATAAATAATGTTCTGTCTATGTTATAGAACATAATAGAAGGCCTTATTAATAAATATCTAGATCTTCAAAATGAAAACTTCAATGATTTAGAGTTAGTGTTGTTTCAAAATAACCTTGAGAATTTAGATATAGTTTAAATGCTCAACAGTGTAAAAATATGAGTATTTGATTTTTATTCAGTTGTCTCTGTGCGAGTTCTTTATTCCACACAAGTTGGTGGCTTGTTTACTTCGCTCACGAATGCACAACCTGAAATCCAATTAAATTCCTTTGTAATGAGTGTAAAGACAAACCCAACGATTAAGCCCACGGGCTGCCAACACGCCCGTTACATTTTTCTATTCGTTTTTTTATTATTTGACAACAATTGAAACCAAATGTTTGGCATAAATAGTCCAGTTGCTTTGCACCTTGAAGCTTCAATTCAATCCTATCTAAGATCACCTACGCCACACGAAATGAAAAACATAATGGACACATGGTTTTCACTGTTGATGAAAAAAAAATTGTAGATGAGCCAACTGAATTATTCATTGCTTTTTTCAAAGTTAAATCACAATTAATTGGTTATTAAAAATGAGAGAATACAAGGTACCAACTGTTTCCAGTGGCTATGATTTTTAAGCACATTTAATTTGCTTGATCAACCTACTTCTGATCTTGTAAGTGCCTATTGAAACAGTTTAATTGTAAATTTCATAAAAATAATGATAACTAATGTGCAGCCAATCCAAGTGCCTAGGGCCCTAGCATATATGCAATGATTGTCTAATGGGCCATTTAAAACCATATTTTGTCAGTACCATGTCTTTCAATAAGGAACATTTCATTGAGTTTGTTTTTAAGCAAAGGAAACTTACTCCAGTGCACTGTTGGCGAAATTGTTTAGGTTTCAATGTAATGGGTGCATCCAGCCCAATAGTGCTCAGCTTCGCTAAGTAGCCACAACAACTCCCCTTCCTATTCGTTGTCATTTTACTGAGTGCAAGAAAAGGCTGCTACTAAAGTGAGCGTTTTTTGACAGCTGTCATTTCTATAAAAAGTGTGAAATTCAAACCAGCTTATTCGACATTGTACAATTAAATCATTCATGTATATAATTGTTTGTTTGAATTAATGCACAAAGCTACACAATGGGCTATCTGTGCTCTGCCCACCACGTTTCTAGCGTTGTAAGTCCGCAGACATACTGCTGTGCTAGTTGGGGGGGGGGCGATGTATATAATGTCGACATGAAACTATAATATACCAAACAACAACAAATATACACCTGGAAAAAAGTTAAGCACCCC
>NW_013668029.1:126273-137217 GCF_000517525.1 Limulus polyphemus | reverse complement strand
TATATATTCAAACACTCTCCATGCACTTTTTTCATTACAAAAAAGGAATAATTTTCCTGTCATGTACTCTTGAGAAGAAGCATTTTGATATCATTTTATTTCCTCTATGAAGCAGTGTGTGTCGATTTTGCAAAAATTCAATGTTTGAACTATATTTCTCAACAAGGTTGGTATACACAAATTTTGTGTTGAATAAATTTGTGATTTTATATCGTTTTGTTCGTTACACGATTACAGCTGATTTACTTGTGAAATCGTGCAATATTTTATTTATTTGAATTTAACTTTTGTCAGAACAAATATTAGTATTGTAAACAAACAAGTTACGAAACCTTCAAAATAAGAAGCACCCTGGTAATTGTTGATTATGTAGTCTTATTTCAGTTACTAACTTAATATTTGCTCCTTTCCATTGGATCGGGTTTTGTGTGTTAACAACCGGACAGCGATGGAAGACTTGGTATATGTAAGATTTAATTTTGTGTCCACTTTTATTTTAAGATATTGTATTCACTTTGTGTTTAAGTTATATTTTTCTAGTTGTTTTTATCTCATTCGTTTTGATTTTTTGTTCATTGTGTATGTGGCTATTTATATAACGATTTTTGATTTAAGTATATTTTGGTTTTATCCATAAATTGCTCATTTAGATTTTATTTCGATTAAGTTCATGACTGCCCGGCATGGCCAGGTGGATAAGGCGCTCGACTCACAATCTGAGGGTCGCGGGTTCGAATCCGCATCCTACCAAACATGCTCGCCCTTTCAGCCGTGGGGGCGTTATAATGTGACGGTCAATCCCACTATTCGTTGGTAAAAAAAGTAGCCCAAGAGTTGGCGGTGGGTGGTGATGACTAGCTGCCTTCCCTCTAGTCTTACACTGCTAAATTAGGGACGGCTAGCGCAGATAGCCCTCGTGTAGCTTTGCGCGAAATTCCAAAACAAACAAACAAGTTCATGACTATATTAATTTAACATGGTTCTTGGGACCTTTGTTTGAATAGTTTCCATTTATGTATGTCATGGCAGTAACTTCTAATTTAATTTATTAGAAATTACGTCCCTGTTAATTAAATTTATTCTTCAGCTTTAAATTTTGATTTTTAAGGTTCAAATCTAGGAAAGCTCTGAGATAAGGAAGGGGAAATTGTCGCAGTTGAGAAACTACATTTCATCCTTGCTTAATTACAAAATGTACCTTTATTCAAGTAACATTTTTCAGTAGATTACTTACCATTTCTCCCTAGGAGTGTAGGTTATAATAATCTTGAGAGGTGGTACAGAGATTTTACAAGTTAGTATAAACTGAGAAAATTATCCTTTCAGTGTATAACACGAATGATCACTAGCTAAAGTTAACCTATGGTTGTGGAATATCGTACACTACGACCTTTCTTTCTACCTAATGTCAGTGCTCCAGATAGCTAGTGTATTTACGTAAAATACGCATAATTTATGAGATACATGTCATTTTTTTATTTTACATGTATCAATTACGGATGCACTATCACTGATACGCTATAATACGAGTTGATATACCTACTAGTTGCACCTTGTCAAAATGGCTATTTTCCACATATACTTGCATCGTGCTGATAAAGATGGCAAATCAAAACTAGAAGTGTAAAGATACATGAACGTCCTGATAGCAACGTATCAGTGGTAAATTTCAGAATTGATAACAGTCGCCAATATCGAAAACATTGATAGTTTGAAAACTTGATTACTTTCCCCATTCTGTTTTTGTCTAAACTGTTTCTCGGTAATTTCCTTTTGTTTTACCCTAAAAGTAGTCATATCACATCTACCATTAGCAATTTTGCTCGAAAAATGGACTGAGCCCATATTGGGAAATTAACTATTACTATAATTCTGAATTTACTGTGTAAATTAATATGGTTGCGATCCTAAAGCTAATGTTAGTTACTATCGAGTGTCACTTTCTTGCTTGCTATGGTTTGTTGGTGTGTATTTACAAAGAGTCACAATATCTAATAAAAAAAAAACAACTTAAGTGTGAAAAAAAAAGGTGTGGCCAAAAAGGATTGAGCGTGCGACTTAGAATGAATGAAATCAAAATTGTCGACCAAACTGGTAGCTACATTTACTGGATTGATACGAACTTTACAACAAATTAGTTAGCTAGGCCGTGCATTTTGTTTTACCCACCATCATGCCCCAAATTGAACAAAATACGCGACCTAGCTAATTAATGAATAAATATTTGCTGTAAAATTCTTATCAATGCTATAAGTGTAGCTAACAGTTTGGTCGCCAATTTTGATTTCATTCATTTAAGTCGCACGCTCAATTCCTTTTTTTTCTTTTTTTGGCTGCACCTTTTTTTTTTCCACCCCTAAAGTGTTTCTGATTAGATAACATATAGCGAGTTCATTAATGCCTTGCAACATGTTTATGGTTGTTCAATAGTACATCTTATACCAGATGAGCAGAAAGACAAAACATTATCTTTTAATAAATATTACTATATTCACTCCTAGGTAAAGAAACATTTATTTTCCATAAAAAAATATTAATCTATTGACGAATCAAATATAAATCGAATTATCTGCAGAATTTAACAACTCAAGAATTTAGCTTGCCTCTTCTTACATGTTCAACAAGACCCATTTCTGAACAAGTAAACTGTCTTTCACTTAAATTTATCTGTGGATTATATAACTCTGAATACAATTTTCAATAGCTGCTTGTAAACTGATTCAAATCTATAAAAGAAACATCTAACACTAATATGAAAAATTAATTTATCATGAAATAGTTCATATTAGGACTTCATTGTTTAGATATTTACGTAAAACTACGTTTTAAAGACGTACTGAATTAAATCCTAAAAATCCTAATTGAAGATAAGCCTGCTTATGCAAGTGTTGTTCTAATATTAAGTTTATGATACGTGGATAAGCAATACAGATTTAGATTGATAAAGCAATTGGGTAGTCCAGCCTTAATGATGAGCTGGGCAATTTTGCAGTTGTTAGCAGTTCTGGAGAATCTTTTTTAAACCTGAAACAATAATTTTTAACATTTTCCTTACCTGAAAATGCATTTTGAATATATATATATATATATCTTCATCATATAGCTATTATTTCATGTCCACAACTTCTGTGCACATTCCTGCACAAGCCTTGAACAGTGTAGTGTTTTTGCACTAGATTATGGTGTAATAATCATAACAATATTGCCTTCCACAAGTAGGAGAGCGACACATCTTCCATATACAGTAATCCCCATGAGCACTAGCATTTTAACACAATCTTATTCTTGATCAGGCAAACTAAATACGCCAAACGTGTGAAGTTTGTGCAGAGGGGTGATAATCTATTTGAAATATATTGTCAGGTGAGGAAAATGTTAGCTTCGAAAAAGTTACATGCCTCTGCACTACAAAGAGCTAAAATTCTGCAGTGAAGATAAAGGAGAGGGCAGTGCAGAAAAAGAAATTACAAAAATGAGTTCCATTCTGAAAACACCATCACAAAGGAAGAGCCCTGAGGCAGGTAGCATTTGGTGGGAGACTCCATCCATCTAATGCTGGGAAAGTTTTTTGCCCATTGTTATTGTTGTATTGGTTGTCAGGAGAAGAGGTATATCAAAAGAAAGTTTCACATGAATCGTGTCACTTAGATGTGTGAAAGTTAATATTTTTCAACACTGAAAATGCATTTCCGATAGATACTTACCTTCTCTTACATATTAGCTTTCCTGATTTTTATGCTGTCCCCTATATGTACAATTTTTTTCCTCGGCACTAGCCTTGAGCGTCCCACCTAAACGAGCATGTTTCCACGTGCTATTGTTGTGCTTTAGCATACAAATGAGCATGTGACACACCCTCCTAGCATAGCTGATTCCATCCATACTGCCTGTTCAATTACCATTTGAAATTAAGCAAGAAAAGATGCACTGGAGGTAAATATCTATCAGAAATGCATTTTCAGTGTTGGAAAATGTTTAACTCCAAAATGATACCTCACATCCCCTCGAATATTAACTAGCATTCCACATTGAAAGAGTGGAGGGACCAGTTCAAAAGTTACCTAGATGAACTCGGTTTGGAAAGTGCCCAAAAGAAGCTTGTGGAGTGTAATGCCCTATGCCAAATAAAACATAAGGGCACACCCATGAAAGACTGCAACTCTTCTGTACCATGGTATACACTTTGTCCATAAGAAATATGTCACTAAGTTGGACAGAAAATAAGCACAATCCAGAGTCTGAAATATGGACATGCCACATGGTGTATTGTGGCCAGTGCACATCTGAACTTACATGGTGGGTCAATGGGTCAAAATCATATTTCATCGGGTATTTTTAATATGGTCCATAGTTGGAGAGTGGTCCCTTTCAACCACATAAGTGAGGGCTTATTTATGTTGGCTGGTTCTACTCCTGTCCAATACCTGACCACCCAGAAATTGACATCCAGACAACGGTAGGATGTGTAAAATCCAGCCAGAGGGGTGAACTTATACTTAGTGGGTCATCTCTAGGCTAAAACCAAGTAGCATTGGGAATTTTTCGTTCGTTCTGCATTAGGAGGATGGTCCACACTATCTACATCAACAGAACACCACTGCCCTACTCGTAAAATTGGTCACACTCGTGAGGAAGCCTCCATGATTCACCATCCCAGCAGCTAGGAACTGGTGAGTGAAAAGGACTCACGTACTCAATTACAATAAGGAGAGTACAGTCTGGATTGAGCCTTGTTTAGCAAACACTATACCACAAAGAAACCTCTAGAGTTCTTGAAGAACACCTCATTTTATTGGTGAGTGTGACAGGCTCAAACAGATCCACAGTATGGAGTTAAATATAAGTATACCCTGGCAGGCACCACATACCACTTAACAGGATCCTGAGATGTAAAATATCGACCCTATAAACGTAAGGGAAAACAAAAAAAAACTTAACCAGTCAGAGCTGGTAAGGTGTATGTAGAATGGCAATGGGAAGAAGTCGATATCCTGAGGAAGAATAGACAGTCAGATGATGAAGGTAATGCGTGACAAAAGTGTGTAGGGTACTCCACATACTAGCTTGCACAATACACTCCAATGGACAACAGAAGCAAGCAGCCAGAGAAACAGTAAGGTGTAAAGCAACCAGAAATTTTTTTAGATCGTAAATATGCCATTTCAAGGTGAAGGATAGAGGATCCTATTAATCATGCAGAGCCCATTAAAGATGACACATAAAAGAATGTCCCAAAGGGATAAGGAATTTTATGTAAGCCCAAGTCCCCAAATGAGAACCTCCTGAACAGTGGAAATATGAGAGAATATGGAACTAGCAACTAAGTGCTCCATGCCTGTTATACAGAGAGGAAGGCTGCAAACTACTGAGATGTGAATTGTAAAACACCCAAATGAATGAGATAATGGGTGTGAGATGTGACTTCTCCAGTTTGACCAATCAACCCAAATATGTGGACTCTCGAAGGAAGAGAAGAGTGGTCGTATGAGGCTCATCAAGACAGAGCCAAAAGAAGCCACTCATCCATATAATGGTGAAAATGCAGTCCCAGGCCATGAATGTGACAAGCAAAAGCTTTCACTACCCTACAAAGCTAGGCCAAAATGGGGAGCATGGAATTGAAATATCTGATTCTGGGGAACAATCCAAAGATAACACCAGGAAGCATGGGAAATCAGAATGTGAAGGTAAGCATCCAAGATGTCTTTCTTGTCCCTCCAGCCACCTAGAACCAACAGACCATCCAAGCATGAGAAAATACTCCATGATAAGAGAGGGGAGGTAAATGGATTAATTGAGGATTGAAAGCTTTATAACTGGATTCCAATTCCCTGTTTTCTTGGGAATGGCAAACAGTTGGGAACATAGTCCTGGAGAAGGAAAAAACTCCAATTAATAGCATCTTTTGCTAAGAGGTCCAACACTGTTTTGTACAGATGCTGGCAACAAATTGGATCCCCAAGAAGAGGGGAAAAATGGGAACAGGAGACAAAAGAGTATGATAGAAAAATCAAGAGGCAGGCCTTTTGATAACCTTTGAAGAACCCAACAATTGGTTGCAAATGGGTGCCAAACTAACTGAGCTAACTGTGTCCAAACCCAATGGATAGTCACCATTGATACTGATGGTGCTGATGTTGATGGTTAGAGTAATGACAAATCATAATTCCAATGATAATTGGAATTTGTGATTGCTTAACCAGCTATTATCTTGTAGGTAGGCAGCTGAGTAAAACTGTGTAGTTGTGCTATAATTCAAGCCATTTCATATAGGAGAAACACAAATTAATCAGAAGCATTATAAATAATCCCTGTGTCCTAAGGCAAATCCCAAACTCATCTAATTGTACCAAACCATCGGCAATGGTTTGGTTCAAAATGTAGGGAAATTTCCTGTACTATACAACCACATACATTCCGCCCTACTTACCAATCGAGTGATGTATCCTTCTGTCTTGTACCAGTAGGATTGCAATGCCCAATAAAGAAATTCTTATCGACTTCACCAGTTTTGGACGATGGAAAAAATGGGATTTTCCATACTTCACTAGAAGAAATGGACATGAGGATCTATGTGGGCATTAATACTGATGATTGTTTGGATTGTCATAGGGATAATCATCTAGAATTGGGTCCAACACTAAGATTTCATGACTAAAGAAAGTAAGCATGAGCCAGATGTGAGAACAGGCACACACCTGATGCTATCACTTTTTAAAAATTGCAGAATACCCTGGAAGATAATATATACATATATATAAATTGCTAAAGCAGTTTTGCAAAAACTCCATCTCAACAGCTGGCAACCAGCAGCAGTGAATGGAGAGAGACAAAAGCCAAGTTAGATAAAACTTCCCTGTAGTGTAAATAATGAGATTAATCTGTTGTGACATTAGAGTGCCTTTGGTAACAGTGCACTGTCCAAATTGATTGTGTTTTTAGCTTTTTTATATTCTATTTGATGTTTTGATTTTGTTTGTACATACAAATGTATTGGCCTTTCTGATTTATTTTCATTTTATATCTTTCTTATACATAATTTACATTACTTGGCTTCATTATTAATTTACAAATAATGACATTGACTTTTTCATTTTCTACATTTTTTACTTGGTTTACATTCCTTCTTATGGTTTTTATATATTTATGACTCACATGTTTGGCACAAATAGCCTTAGTGTTTTGCCCCATAAAGCCTTAACTAACCAACTAACTACTGTGTGGGAGTCATCCACATCTCCTCCTGCAGCATCTCCTAAGGTATGTCAAAGGCTAGAGTCAAGAGAAGCTTTAAGACGACAAATACGATGGGAGAATACATTAAAAATAAGAAAAGGATCATCACATTTAAATCAAAGTTACCAGAAGACGTGGGACCTTATGGCAATAAAAATGTTGGCATGTGCCCTAAAAAGGAGCAGAACAAGTGTGATAATATTGAATAGACTGAACAGAAGAGATTATAGGTAGTAATGATTATAGAGAAAGGGGAGGATGGAATGGAGATAGCATCAAATCAAGCCACCCATAACTTGGAATAATCCAGGATGATGATGGACCCTTTTTTTATGTAAATAGTGTGGAAGAAAGCTAAGACCGAAGTGAATCATATCTCCCACTTAGGGAAACAGGAATAAATATGTTTGAAGCATATAAAAGGAGGTTGAACTGCACCAAACACAGAGCATCCTCAACCAGAACTGTAGTCTGGGACTGGATAACAGCTAAGTGGAGGAGAGGTGAAAATGTAGTAATAAGATATTCATAGAGCAAACATGTCCACTGATAACACCAGAGGATGGAGAATACACTCTATTGGAACGGTCCAAATGAGATAAAATGAGACTACAGATGATGACAAACTGAGTAGACATCAGCTCTATGGTGCAGGTGGAGAGAAACCTCTCTCCTCAAGACCAGATGTCGAAATGAGAACTGCATCCACCAGAACAGAGGCAGTGAAAGCCACAATATCAGGGACAAGTAGCGGCCAAACATCCATAGAGTAGTGTAACAATAAGTGTGAAGAATATAACCTCAAAATAAAAGTCCACTGGACCCAATGAAAAAATGGGGATATAACAAACTCAAAGGGAAAGACAGTGAACCAAATATTCGACTGTTGCAAACAAACTAAAGAAAGTGGAAGGAAGATCCCACAGAACTAAAGTCAATGGTAGCTTCAGAAACAAATCTCTTCCACGATCTGTAATGGCCAGCCCTCAACGAGGGGGAGGCATGGATAGTAACAAGAAGACAAGGAATAGAGGTGACGACCCCATTAGGCTCTATATGTTGAGAAACTCCTTGTGCCTCCAAGGTAAAGAAAACAAAGTGAGCTGTGTTGATGGTTGATGAGCAGTTTCAGAAAGATGCCATTGTTTAAAAAAATGCCCCCAAGAAACCACAACAAGAAAGATAGCAAGGTAATAGCCCTTGTAGTGCAGAGAAACATTTCTGAAATGTTTAAGTCCACACACATAGTTGCAGTAAATAATATTCTAAAGGCTATTTCAAAAAGCGAAAATATTAAACAGACATGTATATGTATATATATAGAAACCTAGAATTGTGTTAACATTAATATTCCCAACAGGGAAACTTTTTCCAACATAACCACTTTTAAGATTGCAAATACAACTCTAATAAAACATATGCTACTTGATAAATAGTTTCCAATTATTAAAAAGAATATAGAAATGCATGCAAACACACACAAATGTGTCCCATTAATATCAAAGTTAACATTTTCCAACACTAACAATGTATTTCCAATAGACACTCTACTCCCATCTTGCTTTCCTGATTCAGTGCTGCCCTCTATATACGAACTTTTTGCTCACCTACCTAATGTAACACGTGATATTGGTACAAGCAAATGATCATGGAAAACCCCACCACCAACAGGAGTGCAACATCACCTCCTAGTTGAACTAGCTCTCTGTACTGATTGTTCAATCATCACTTTGAGGTTAGACGAGAAAGTAAGATGCACTAAAAGTGGGAAGGATGGGTGGAAAGAGTGAGAGAGGTATCTAATGCAAATGCATTTTCAGTTTTCGAAAATGTTAGTTCCAATATGATATATAACTTCTATTCTCATCTAGAAAGAATCCCATACTGAAGTGGTAAGGGGACTAGTCCAAAATATTACCCAGATTAGTCTCCTTTAGAAAGTGCCAAAAGAGAACACCTGGAATGCAACACTCTATACCTTGAAACAGTGTGGGACACACCCTTGGAAGATTGCATCTCGTCTATACCATGGTATACTATTTGCCAAGAAAAGAAGTGTCACAAGGATAGGTAGAAGACACAAGCACAGTCCAGAATCAGGCTTTGAAAGTAGTATATATATAGTGTGACTAGGGCATATCAGATCATATGTGGTTGGTCAATTCCAGTCCAAAACCAGCTGGCACACAGTATTCGGCATCCAGGCCACAGTAAGAGAAGGGTCCATCTCCATCTCGACCCCAGTGAGACAGAATGGGAGAGGAACATCTACCCTGCAAATGGTCATGCAGTAATCCAACACCAGACCACCCAAGAACCCATCTTCTGAGTAGTGGAAGAATGGAAGAAATCTGGCTGGAGGGGTGAAGTGTACTACTTGGACAAAACATTACCACCCTACACATTTGATCACATTTGGAAAGTAACCTCCATGGTGAACCACCTGAGTGGCAAAAGATCTCATGCTCCACTAGAAGTAAAAATGGGTATAAAAGTATGGTGAAGAGTACAGAGGAGTGTATCACCATAAGACAGTACAATGGGTGACCCAGGTAACCCTATATTTTAAAAGCAGGCTAGTAATTGGTCTTAAACTAGGCATGGAGGATGGGCAGGAAACCCCTGCTTGCTTTTCTCATACTAGTTCATGAGTGGTTAGTGTGTCGATCGAGCCTTGTTTAGGAAAATATGCACAGTGAAGATACATCAAGCAGTCTTGTGGAAAACCCATGTAATAGGTGAGCACTTTGTTAAGCCAGAATGTTCCTACACCATGCAGATTTCGGTTAAATACACCCTGACAGGCAACATTTGTCACTGTTTGAAATCCTCTAAGGGATTAGAGGGTTGTTAAAAGAAGGTAAGAAAAAATAATTTCCCATTCAAAGATGGTATGATGCATGAAGAATAATGACCACCACTCTATAGCTAGATGAAAATGACCAGATGACAGGGATAGTGTGTATCAAAAGTGTATGAAAGGTCGTCCAAATGCCAGCCCAAACTATCTCCTCCAATAGATGATAGAAGTGAGGGACAAATGAATTATGTATAATAATAATAAGGCACTATCAGAAGGCCCCAACAAAAAGTGTCTTGAATGACTGATAGACTACGAGGGAGATAATGAACAGAGGTAAGCACAAAGGAAGAAACTGGGCCAGTCTTGACTGAAAGCAGCCACTGCCAGTGCCAATTGATGCAGAACAGGAAACCAGAATAGAAGAAGCTTAACATTGTGGTAAATGGGAAATACATTGATGTGAGGAGTACCAAGGTGAGTGTAAAGCCATCGAAAATCGCAAGAATTGAGGAATTAATCCATGATAAATATCTTGTCGAGTCTCAAACAATGATTTGTGCCAAGATTCAGCGCATGTGAAAAACAACAAAACACACAAGACAGACTTGTAGAGAACGAGTCCAACAGAAGAGGTCGAGGGTTTGAAAATACATAGCAGCCAACTGCCTATCTGGCAATTGATATAGGATACCAATGTTGAATTTTCTGAATCATTACCAACCCTCATGTAGAAAATAATCTAAAGTCCAGCAAAACAATAAGAGTTCCTAAACGTTTATATAAAGGGTCGATACCCCCTGTTTCCATCAACCCCAAATACTCGAAAGAGACAAGCACCTCAACCACTATGAAAGCATCTGCAAAAAAGATCCAAACATGAGAGAGGAAGAGGAACACCCTTCTTT
>NW_013668029.1:120815-126263 GCF_000517525.1 Limulus polyphemus | reverse complement strand
AGACAAGCACCTCAACCACTATGAAAGCATCTGCAAAAAAGATCCAAACATGAGAGAGGAAGAGGAACACCCTTCTTTGTATTGGTCTTGTTGAGCCACCAGGTAAAATTAGGTTGGTGGTGAAGAAGGACAAGAGATTCCAAGAGAGATTCAATTGAGTGGGTACTCCATTATAAAAGATACATGTGAGCAGAAATCAAGGGGTTCCATGGAAGCCCAAGTCCTCAAAAGAGAAAAAAACTCATGCAGAAAGAGGAGAGGACCACCAAATGAAGTTAAGGTTGTGCCCTCTGAAATGGTAATGTTATAATTTTTCTACACAAAAAATATTTTTCTAATAAATGCTTACGTCCACTTGTATAGTAACTTTTTCGATTATTACCACCTTCTATATGTGCAATTTTCGCTCTCAACTAGCCTTGATGCTCTAGCCTACCTCCGTGTGTTTTGACGTGGTACTGTTGTGCTGTAGCATGCAAAAACCCACCACCACCAATAGGAGTGCAACAAACTCTCCTAGTGTAGCTGACACCCTCTATGCTGTAGAACAGAATCTTCACTTCAAGATTACACAACAATGAAGCACTAGAAGTGTGGAAAGTGTGAGAGGTGGTATCTATCAGAAATATCAGTATTAGAAAATTATAACTACAGGTACGATACCTTAACTCCTCTCACATAATAGCTACAATCCCACACTGACCTGACAGAGGGACAAGTACAAAACTAACTGGAAGCACATCCTTCAGAAAGTGTGAAGAGAACCTATGGAGAGTGACACCTCAATGAAAAGGAAACACACAAGGAAGACTGCACCACATATGAATCGTGTATACTCACTTTTGATGAATGATCATGTCACCAAATGGGTGGAAAAAAGGCACATCCTTTATTACCTAGATGAGCCATAATTAGTAGGTCAAAAGCAGTCCAAAACCAGCAGTACCAGGAATGGATCATTTGGGCCACGTTAGGAAGAGGGTCCCTACCATCTTCACCTCAGGCTCAGAAACCAGAATGGAAAGAAGGCTTAAACTATGAGAACCCAAGCCAGCACAGGTGCAGACCTAGTACAAAACCAACACTAGTCACCTAGTAATCCGAGATCTGGTGACAGTAGAAAGATGGAATGCAGTGTGAAGGGTCAACTCCAGTCCAAAACCATGTGGCACTAGAAATGAATTATTCATTCCATCATATGAAGAGGGTCCCAGCCCCAACATGTGTATAAGAACTATTGTTGGCCAGTCCAGCTCCAACCAACACCACCACATCTTGGAACTGACATCCAGGAGGCAGTAGGAAAAAGATTTTGCAGCTGGGATGGTGAACTGTGTGTGGTGGATTCATCCAGTCCAAAACCATTTTGTCATCTGGAATTGTACATCAGGTCTGATGCAGAAGGAGAGTACACACATCTACACTAGCAGAACACCACAACCTAACTCTCAACCAAGTACAATGGAGCACACCCACGAGAAAGCCTTGGTGGTCCACTACCGCAGTGGCTAGAAGCTGGTGTTTGTTTGTTTGTTTTGAATTTCATGCAAAGCTACACGAGGGCTATCTGTGCTAGCCATCTGTAATTTAGCAGTATAAGAATAGAGGGAAGGCAGCTAGTCATCACCACTAACCACCAACTCTTGGGCTACTCCTTTACCAATGACTGACCATCACATTATAATGCCCCTCCTGGCTGCAAGGTTGAGCATGTCTGGTGGGACAGGGATTCGAACCTGCGACCCTCAGATTGTGAGTCAAGCACCGTAACCACCTGGCCATGCCGGGCCGAGCTGGTAAGTGGCAAGGACTCCTACTCCACTGGAAGAAAGCATTGGGAGTGCAGAGTAATGCAACACCATAGAAAGTGCAAAGGTTGACCACAGAGCCCTATTTCTAAAAAGCCAAGCCTGAAGGATCTAGCCAGTCACAAGGTCATTTGACTACTAGCTATCGACCATGATACCTGCCAGTAAGCAGACTGCCCCTATCCAAAGCCGCCATTAATTATCAATGGACTACTGCTCGACTTCTCGCTATGGAACACAGCCAACTTCATCCATCGCTACAAGCCCCAAGCCCAAGTATTCCCTGAGTGCACCCGTCATCTATGCAAGGGAGGTATACTCCTCCAGCCCAAGACACTCGATTACTTCTGCTACCTTTGCCACCCTTGGTCTTCAAACCCACCCATTACATGCCAACCCCTAAAAGCAATGCCAGTCTCCACACAGTATTTCTCAGAAACGTCCATTTACCCTTTACGCCAGAGGAAATTCATCAAGCCCTCGAAACTACAACAAACTCTACAATCCACCGTATCTCACCAAAGTAAACAGGTTCACCCTCCTCTTTCATGAAAGTTGTCACAACTTCCAAGATAACCACAGACTCCACCCTCACCCACGGCTGCTATCTTGATTTCTATCACTTCAAAGCAGAAAAAACATATCAAAAGCCTCACCTATCCCCTATCTTTCCCAGCTCATCCACAAAGTCCACGTTTCACATAATCCGAATGGCAACCACCACTAACCAGGACTCTAATACCCAACCTATCAAATCTGACCAAGCAACTCAAACCCCGCTCACACCTAAGATAGAAACACAAGAGAAGGTGACCCAAACCACCACAAGGAGAAAAAAGCACACAGACCCAGCTGCCAGTCTTTCCAGTAACCAACAATGCTTATTAACAAACCTGCAACCCATCTCTCAGCCCCAAGCCACTTTCTACACCCTCGTCGTCATATTCCACCAATGCTCTCGTAATCGACACCTCCCCAACCATAACCTACTCGACGAACCTTTCTGTGCCCTCTGCCCACTTACCAGCGACACCAAGGACTTCATGTCATTACAACCATACCGGAATCTGAACCTGTACCCCAGCAAAACCCTGGCAAACATCAGGAGAATTCACAACTCTTTTAAAATTTAATCATCTCCCAGTACCAGACTTCACTTTGCTTTTCCAACTTACTTCTTCTCGCTAACTGGGTACTGAAAGTGGGTTTTCTCGAGGTACTCCCGTTTCTCCCCATATAAAATTCTTGGCATAGGATTTATAGATTTCCGCCACCTTGATGGACCGTCTGTCCTATATCAGCCATTTACTTTTTACTTTTATGTTTACCTTTTTAAGTTTACACAGCTTGTTTGCATTAATTTCTTGTTTTTCAATTTAAGCCCATACTCCTAGTCCACGTGCGGGGTAAAGGAGGATTGCTTAATCTTCGAGCACCCCTGATTAGTAATTATTTCTTCGGAAATAATTATTTTTAAATCAAAATAACTGCCAGAAATAAATACACAAAATCTAGCCAGGAATAGAGGGATAGGAAGCAATCCCTTCCCTGTTTTACTCGTGCTAGTCCATAAGTATATAGTCTTGGCTTGGCATAATTATGATAAAATACACTGTAAGGATGAACCTACAAGCAGTCTAAAAGAGCACCCCATCTCAATAATGAGTGTCATAGACCTTAAAGTCTGTGCAGTGTGGATTAAGTACTAGTATACCTGTACAGGCACCACTCACCACAGAGAAGGATCCAATCAAAAGCAAAAGAGCTCGCTGCAAAGGAAGATATGAAAAGAAATTTACCCACTCATAGTTGAACCGAGCAGTATAAGATGGCTACGTGAGGCAAACAAAATCTGGTTGAGATGGAGACAGCCAGATAATGAAGATAATGTGAAATGAAAGTGTAAGGAGTGGTCAACATGCCAGCCCAGTTGATGACGAAAATGAGCAACTAGAGGCATGGTGAAATGTCATATCTGGTAAGAGGATAAGGAAGAATATGCCGAACAAATAAGTTGATGAATCCAACCAGTAAGGGTAATTAGAGATGATCTCTTTATAGGGAAGGATTCCAATGGAGAAAAAGATGGGAATGGTAACCATGCAAGGAAGTCATGCATGCCACATTACACCAGAGAGCCCAAATCAGACACAGGAGGTGATCCAGATCAGAATGGGAATACAAATGTGAAATGGAAGGTAAGGAAATTGGAGTGAAGGCAAAATTACTCTCCTGAGCAGCAAAGGTCTGGGGAAGGAAGGCTGTGAATAAATGATTATATAAATGCTGTGGTAGAAGATACAAGAGACATTGAGGGTAAACACATCCAACCAACGATGCCTGCAGGCTAAGAGGAAAAGGTAATAAGTCTTCAATGCAAGTTGGTAAAAAGAAAAGGAAAAGCTCGAACAGAAGGAGAGTAAGAGCATGTAAGACAATATTAAGATTCCAGTTTGGCAAGATTGTGGGTTGAAGAGAATAAAGGATATGAAAGGAATAAAACAAAAGGGAGAGAATCGGAGAGGAAAAAGAGATGACAGAAATGGGAAAAACGAAAAGTATTAAATAAGGCTACTATATAGCCAGAAATAGTCGACACAAAAAGACCAATGTTGAACAGCTATGTGAAAAATTTGAACAATTACGGACTGTGGGACAGGAAGGGAAAAGGCCTCGACAGGGAAACCAGTGGCGAAAAATACACTATTTACTGATAAAAAAAGACAAGAAAGAAGGGCAGACTGAATGGGAAATAAGGCACCCTATCCATGTGGATGTCCAGTCCTCCTTGCAAGGGACTCGACAAAAGCCACACTAGAAGCCAGATTGTGAGAATAGATGGGTAGAACACGGATGAGTGAGATTGATGAAGGAGAGAGACGAAGAAATAATGGTGATGACAACTGTTGAGGCTAGAGTAATGGGAACCAGTGCTTTAGCAGGCCAAAAAGAGCCACGAGAAGGACTTGACATGAAGTGTTTTAGGTGATGGACAAAAACTCTGTGAAGGAGACAGATGGGAGAATAGGCATAAACTTGAAGATACTTCCAATCATGACTGAAGACATCAATCTCCACAGCTGTCAATCGATTGATCAATCCATGAGGAGAATCTTGTTCAGATGAGATAACTGATCTGCAACAAGATTGAGAACATCTGGAATATGACAAGGCAGCAGATGAATATACTGGTTGTGGGCCCAGAACAGAAATTCCAATATGTGAAAAAAAATTGCTGCCCCTTTACTGAGTGTGATGTAAGAGACCACAGTCGAGTTGAAAAAAATGATTATGACTGAGTTGTTCCTCAGAACTGGAAGGAAATGAGCCAAAGCCCAAAGAGTCAGGAGTTCCAGAAGATTGATAAGGAAACCTGATTCAACCAAAGACCAGCAGCCTGAGATATCTCAATGGTTCAAATGTGCTCCCAACCCATCAGAGAAGCATAAGAAAAAATATGTAAATATAGTCTGGAAGGTGGAAGAGGAACTCCAGCTGTGGTGTTGTCCCTGTCTAACCACCAGACAAAATCGAATTGAATAGATGGAGCAAAGGAGATAGACGAATCCAGGAGATCCATGGCAAGGTCCCACTGGGCGTGTAAAACCCCTGAAGGCCCCTCATGTGAGCATGACCAAGG
>NW_013668029.1:112665-119909 GCF_000517525.1 Limulus polyphemus | reverse complement strand
GGAACCTTCTTTGTGAAAAACAAGGTTTTGGAAAAACGAAGAAAAAAATTCACAAAAGAAATCTAATTTCCAAATAATTGTAGGAAATATAAAGTTCAAACTAAGTACAAAAAATCTGCAAAAAAGAGACTCAGAGTGGCGAGCAATATGACCAAGAAGTGAAAATTTAGTTCTACAACAAAGAAGGAGGTGTTGCATTCTTATTGGTGGATCGTTGTCTCATACAACCCAGCAACAGAGTAACTGAGTGAGAAGGGACAAAGCCAAGGAATAAGAACATGCCAATGTAAAAAAATAAGGAAACAAATGTCTGCCAAAAATTAAGGGAAAGTTAGGTAGAGTGCCTATGTAAAATATTTTTCTTCTGTGTAATGACCTTAATCTAAACTATTTTGAATTTCGTTGGTATTTTTGTAAGCCATGAATTTATACAGCTGGGTGTCTGGCCCAGATGGCACCCTTAACGGACGAGCATGTTCAGCAATATGATTCAAACTTGCATCCCTAAAACTGCAAGTAAATTACCCTCACCACCAGGCCAAGCCAAGCTCTGCCTCTGAAAGAAGAAGAATGGAGAAAAGATAATACAAAAGGTTAGTGAGGGTAAGGTTAAGGCATGAAAATTGGGCTTCAGAAAGAGGTACAGAAGATGAAGGACCCAAACCAAACCCTAAGTCTGAAGAAAAAACTCAAAACTGTCTAGGAGGCAAAAAAAAACTGTATCCCGATTATAAGTCAAAGAATAAGTCAATCTGGCAAGGAGGACAAGGCGTGGTGGAACCAGAGTGAAGTTGGAACAAAAATGTTCAGCATAGACTTGGATAACAGGAAAAGGAAGAAAATAATACTCTGAAGAAGGGGCTGAATGAGGAAGAAAAAATAAAGAACAATAAGAAACGAGAGAGAGAGCAAGAAGGTAACATATCTGAGAAACCATGTCAAGAAAAGACATATAAGGTCGAGGTAGATCCACAAAAGCACTAGAAGAAGTGTTAGCAAAGATAGGTGGTGGGAAAAAGACTCAAAATCCTTATGTCACGTATGGGATGCATAAGGGGAGGGATGTTTATGTCAAGTTCAGAAACAGGCCCAGACCTCATGTAAGACTCCACTTCCTGTCATACAATATCTGTCACATCCTCAACAAAGAAGCACTCGATGCCATTGTAGTAATATTTCCATAACAGTGGGGTTCTCTAAGATACTTCCACAACAAAATATGTATGTTGAGAAATCTCTTGCGAGTGAAAAAACACATCTGAACACACGAGACTCAAATAGAAAAGTGATAATTGAACAATCAGTACAAAGGGAGCCAGCTACATTAGGAGGCAGTGGAGAATTGTAGCATGCTCATTTGCATGAAACAGTGCAGCAATACCACATGGAAACGTGATATTAGATGGAAGCATCAAGACTAATGGTGAGCAAAAAAAGCTTGCATATAAAGAGCTGCATTTAATTGGGGAAACTAGATGCAATCGGAAGTTACATATCATACTGGAAACTAACATTAATTCTAAATCTGTAGGTAATATCACTTTTTATGAAGAAATGGTACCAACTACAAATAGTATATGATTCAACGTGTGTCTTTAAATATTTCTCATCAGCAGAAATAAGACAAAAATATATATATAATTTTAAAAATAATACTGGACATAGTTAACATTTACTTCATGAATACATGTAAAATAATTTATGATTGATTACAAAAATATATCAAATTGGACTAGAGTGGTTGCACAAAACTATACTTTGATACCACAATTAAATTGCTGAAACAAAACTTATCACTAGAGTTAGAACTGGTAAATTTTCTTGAGCAAATCTAAAATGGTATTTAAAATCATTGTACCTTTTTGTTTTTTGTTTGATAAAAACTAACTTCCAAGAACTACATATAAATAACAAATCATACTTTGGCCATAATATTTAACACGATAAATGGCAAAAAACTAACACACACACATTACAACCAAGCACAGTATATAATATTACACCTTAATTACAGTTTGAATTATATTTAACCAATTTTACATGCCATGTGAACATTACTGTTACATTTGTTTTCAGTGCTAATTTTACAAACAGATCACTGAACACTGAAAATAGTCTAATTTTAATGAGAAACTTAATATACAAAGCATGTATCTTCACAAGTGAGGTGTTAAATCATGATCACTCTGCACTAGCATAAGGCATCAGTTTCTTTGTATTGTCAAGCACTCACCATCCGTCGGAAACCATATGAACAAAAAGAACTGCTTTGTTGTGAATATGTTTAATAGACACATAATTAAAGTCTGCTCTGATGTCCAATCACTAAATAAGACAACCTTCTGTAATCATTCAAGGCTACTGCTTATTTTTCTTTGGAGGCACATAAATTTCTTTACAGACCCAAAGATCAAGCAGTTTTTTTGCACTTTGTAAATCTTATACTAAAAATAAAATTGTCACATGTTCATATAAACTACAATTCCTTGATATTTGACTATATTGTAATGTATCTCCAGATATTCTTAACATTATCAAGCCCTGTTCTGAGGACCATAGTCCATCAAATACTGTAATCTCACTGGGTGCTAAACCACTAACCCTCATTCTGAATATCTTTCAAGAGGTCTGAGAAGAAACAAATTTTGACACTACTGGCGCTAAGGGCAATGGACAGATTTTCAGTGTACTAAATCTCAGTTACATATTAAATATAAATCCAAAGTCTTCATTATATTTTTTGTATCCTATCAAAGGAAAAATATGTTTTGAGTCTTCTGATTATTTGTAAAATTCTCCTGAACTGTGGGCAGATATTTGCTTCAGAAAGTTTTTTTCAATGGTTTTAACATCTTTTCAGGATACTATTAGATTTTTCAGATTGGAGATCCTGGCTAGAATATGTATCTTCTTCATTTCCTGGAAAAGTCTCACAGTGATCAATTTCTTGTGTATGAGAATTAAGCCCAAAGGACAAGTCCATTATTCTGTGGTCAGGATGTTTCATCACATCTGATGACAACTGCACTACTCCTGTTTCATCAGTGACACTTATCTGAGGATAGATGAACGAAGAAAATGAAATGTTTTCACTCATGTGTTCATTTTTAGTTAGTTCTAATTTTTCAGCATGTTTACAGGTTGAAGATTGGAGCTGACACTGTTCAGTTATATCTTCCTGAATCATGCACAGATTTTGAAAGGTTGTTGGAGAAATGTTATGATGAGGCTGGCCAACTAACTCTTGTAAATGAGGAGCAAGAGAAGGCAAGTTCATAAGAGATTCAGGAAAAGATATTGGAGGGGACACTCTTTTATGAGGTGATGCCATTCCTGTTACTTTGCTGCATGTAGGGGTGTCAATAACTTGGAATGATGAGTAAGTACTGTCAGTTGAACCAAATCCAACAGGGCTTCCTTGACACTGAAGCTGCACAGGACACAGAGTGTAGGTGGAATCACTAGAAGATGACTTATGAATAGGGGATCCAGATATAGAAGGAGGTGAAGAAGTGGACATTTGAATGGGTGAAGTCCTCAACAAAAACTTCTGCTGAACATGAAGCGAGTGACGTCGTTGCAATTCTAGTTGAACCTGAGGATCCACAATACCTGCATGTTTCTAGTTAAAAACAATCATATGAAATATATCATCTGTTTCTACTATTAATACTGTGCTGATTAAATATCATCGTATGGTTGAACAATCTGAGCCTCAAATCTTTTGTGTTATCTTGTAATCATATATTGGAAAAAAAAAGGGCTACCAAAACCAATAACTACTTGATTGAATTACACAGTTAGTCAGGAATCTATCTTTTCCTTTCAATATTGCATTTCCATTACTACAAGTCTCATTATCTACTGTAATCAGTGGCTTAAATATCAGACTAGTAGACATGGATCATATATTGAAATGTAAAACATTGCAGTAATATTTCTAGAAAAATATTCAGAAATAAATAAAACAAAATATAGTTGTTGAACTTATCTTAGTCATATCTTCTCACTCAAATATATCAAATTTTGTTCTTCAAAAAAATCTGTTTGTGGGTAACAATAAAGTATCTTGTGTAGCATTTTAAATTTGTAAATATTCACATCTATTGTGTATATTTAGTGTAATGTACATAAAACCTTATACACAATTACAGTATTTTGTTGAATTATTGTTTTCAGTCATGATAAAATATTGACACAACTAAAATACAAAACTCATTTTATGTCAATCAATTATTAATCACTTCTCCTCTCAAGGTATATTATGGATTACTTGAATTAATATGACTAAAGATTTTAGTTATACTAAACTAACTTCGTTAACACAATAAGTGTATTTAGACCTTGTATCAGGATATTAAAGGGTTGAAAACAAGAGAGGACATTACAAGATAGGAAAACTTAGAGATGTACATGCAGGTAACAACAAAAATTAAACAATAATTTAAGGTCTCATCTATCATTTAACATCCTGATACAATTTTATTATTTTACGAACACAACTTAATTGAACTCGTGTGTTAAACCATTAACAAACATGAAGTTGTATATGCATATTGTTCTAGACTTCAACTATAGCAAGTTGAGCATGATTTTTTTATATTATGAATGATTATATACATTCTTCCCGAAAACATGATATTATTACACTGTGTACAAGCCCCTAGAACATGCAGTCAGAAAAGGGTGTGCAAATGAAACCACAACTTAGTAAAAAATGGTTTTAAATATGATGTACTTAGATTTGTAATGATTACACGTGTATGGTACATGGATTTCTGAAAACATTATAACTTTACATTAAAGCACAAAAGAAGTTGACAAAAAAAAAGTTTTTTTTTCTTAAAGAAATTAACATTTAGTTTCATTATCAAAAAATACAAACCTAACATTATTATGACAAATGTAGTGAAACACATAACGATAGTGAAAATTAATGATTTCCAATACTTAATTAGGCCTGACATGGCTTGGTGGTTAGATTACTCAGCTTGCAACCTGATGGTCAGGAATTCAAATCCCCATCACACTGAACATGCTCCCTCTATTAGCATAGGGGTATTATAATGTGACTGTCAATTACATTATTCCTTGTTAAAGTAAAAACCAAGAATTTGCAGAGTGTGTTGTTGACTAGCTGCCTTCCCTCTTTTCTGTTACTGCTAAATTTGGGATGTCTAATGCAGTTAGCTCTCAAGTACCTTTGCAAGAAATCTAAAACAAACCAATATTTAATTACACTTATCAATAAAATATTTTACACTGAAAAATAAACTCTGGTAAAATTACTACTGACATAAAACACATCAAAAACAACAATACAACTTCACAATACAAAACGTGAAGCATGCATATATCATATAGAAAAAGTTACATTTCCCTATAATGACAATGTATTTCTGATAATACATTCCTCCGTTTGCATTATAGTTTTTTCATGACAAAAATTACTCTTTTCTGCTCATCTAAGCATTGGTATGAATCTTACCTCACTTGCTCCAGCCTTTATACCCCACTATATTGCCCATAGCAAGTTAAATCTTGTGATTCTCTCCACTTACTTCAATGCGGCCCTATCCCAGATCAGTATATAAGCTCCCCCATTATTAATTCTAACTCATATTTTCAAGACTGTACAACTTAACAGACCCAAACACCTGCCATCATGTGGTGGGAGAGGAGGTATTATTACAAATACATTGTTGGTATAAGATAATATTAACTTCTGAAACACTTCTCACACTATAGCTAGAATCCCACATTGACAAGGTGGAGGGGCCAGTGAGGGCAAGATCCACACAGAAAAGAGGTGTGTAAAAATGAGATATAGTAATAGCACACTAGTGGGGTCCTTACTACTTCTGGAACAGGTATGATCTTTGTCCGGAAAACATGAAATCTAATTCCTAGGCAGGAGAGGCTGACCAACCACAAAGGTAAAATATTAACACTGTGAGAAGAAAGCATCAATTTAGGGATAACTATACCAGAAACAGCCAACACCTGCAATACCAGAAGCTACTGGTCACAGTCAGTTGGCCAGCTGATGTACAGATCCCCCACACTTGATGAAATATTGTACATAACTTGCGGCCTTCCCATTCTCATCTCATCATCGGGACTATAGTGCTGTGGACCCAAAGCGAGATCCAAGGCATAATGGCTAGGGCATTAGAACCTCAGTGTTGTATTACTGGATCCCAACCTCAATGTTACAGAGTGTTGGATGTTGAGCCACTGAAATTACGAAGAGAAGGCAAGCAACACAAAAGTGGAGAAACCTTCACCCAAACCCAAAAAGCACAAGATGCAACAAACCAAACTTGGAATTATGGGACCTTTCTCATCTCACTCAACCTGAAGAAATAGAGATTAGCCATCCTAGGATTATGAACACAAATCCTAACTCTCCAGCCTAAGAGACAAGGCAACACCTCCAATCAATGGCACAGGAATCGACTCTCCATGTGCAAAATTACAAGGAAGGCCATCTTCCATGATCATCAAAATGAAGATAATGACCAAAATGAAGGGCCTCGCTCAACTCAACCAGATAACTAAGCGTCATCTCTGAACCAGAAATATGAGGAGGCTCCCACATAGGCTGGTTCTGTTTCCACCATACATCTGGGAAAACCATCCAGGGATATTCATAAGAGGGCACCCAGCTTTGCTCTCTTTTCCTTGAGTGGAATAATGAGTTCAAGCATCACTGAGGAGGAATAGACCTCTGTTCATCACTCAGGCAACTGAAAACTGGGAGTGATAAAGACTCCCATGCTCCATTAGGAGAGAAGAGGGGATAACTCATGTTGAGGAGTCCTGAGGAATGATGCTCCGGAAATAGTGCAATAGGCAAACCATGTTCCCTATTTTGAAAAGCAAACCAACCCCAATTTATTCAATCCATAGGTCAGCAGGAATGAGCAAATCCCCTTATGCTATACTCATGATAGTCCATGAGTGGTGGTCCAGTAGTGTATATAAAATTGTTTTCCATCCAGAAAGCCACAAGGTGGTCTTATACAACACCCCATCTCACCAGAGCTACCAGGAACATTTTTTATCGGTCTACTGGTAGCTAGAGCAGATTTGGAAAGAAGCACACCTGATCAGGCAACACTCACCACTGAGAGGGAAATGATGTGAGGGTCCCTTGAAAAGAATACAAATAAACACAAAAGAAATGAAGTCACTCACCAATCTCACAATGTAACTAGTGCATTGAGAATAGCGGGGGGGGG
>NW_013668029.1:91441-112626 GCF_000517525.1 Limulus polyphemus | reverse complement strand
CCAGAGCTACCAGGAACATTTTTTATCGGTCTACTGGTAGCTAGAGCAGATTTGGAAAGAAGCACACCTGATCAGGCAACACTCACCACTGAGAGGGAAATGATGTGAGGGTCCCTCGAAAAGAATACAAATAAACACAAAAGAAATGAAGTCCCTCCCCAATCTCACAATGTAAATAGTACATTGAGAATAGTGGGGGGGGGGTCAAAAACCATCTGAAGAGGCAACTGTCAAGTCATGTAAATAATGAGATATATATTAGGCATGATCTACATACTAGCCTCTACAATCTCAACCAAACTACCAGGGACATCAAGAGATGAAGAGATGAGACCCAAAGAAGTTTCTGTTCCTCCAAAGAACTCCCAGAGTATGCAATACGAACCAGTTCACGAACCCAACCTGTCAATGTCACAGGGGATAAGTCATGTGACACTGTAGGATCCCAATGGAGAAGCACACTGTGACATGAACCCCGAAACTCGACAGTGTTTGCAACATAACATTGGAGAGCCAAACCAGGCATAAAAGATGATACAGATCCCAGCATTCATTAAAATGAGCAATGTGCAATTAGACCAACCCATCTCAAAAGGGTTAACAGATAAGAGATCACTCATGAAAGTTTTTGATAAATTCTCTTATTTGAACATTCATGCCTAAATAAAAAGAAAATACAGAATCCACACGTTATGTGCCTCATCTGGAATTTATCTACCTTACAAAAATTGTCTAGTGTTGTAGATTACAATGCTATTTATATAATATGTTGTTCATTGAAATTAAAACAGGATACTACTGTACCTGTAACTGCTGATATTCTTGTTGTAAAGCTTTCACATTCGAGAAATTATTGACAGGTACAGGGCCCAAGCCTACTGTTTGGTTATAAAGTCTTTCTAGTTGAGAATGGTAGGGATTCATTAATGTGCTACCATCACTTGCTCTCCGACCAATACCTTAAACATAAAAAAAAAAGTTGGGTGTACAAGCACATCAATGTTTACAAGGTACTCAGATTTAAAATATATGGCTTTATGTTCCAAAAAGTGAAATAATTCTAAAATACCTCCTTTACTTCTAATTGTAATTCCTGATCTTAGAACAATAAAAACAACAATAATAAGAATAAAAATATCCACCTGTTTGAACCAGATGGTTTAAAATTTAAAATGAAAAGCTCTAAAATAAGGAAAACTTTTGGTGTTTGATAGTTTTCATCATTTTCATCAAGTTGGAAATTAACATAACATAATATTTTGGGACAACATGACACCTATTGGTCCATCTCCGCCGTTCCATCCTCTAAACTAAATTAAAATGATTAAAAAAAGTTAAATAAAAAGATTTTAAACCCAGACTTTTTCATTCATATACTTATCAAGCTTTTTTCTTAACCTCACTTAAATTTACTGCCTCTACAACATCTGAAGGCAACCCATTCCAAAGGCCAAACACCATGTTTGAAAAATAAAACTGTCTTGGCTGAAGATGACTCCTACCTTGCCAAAATTTATATTTTTGTACCCTAGTCCTACTATTCTCTTTGCTAAATATAAAAAAAATGTTACATCAACACTATCAAATTCCCTTTACAATCTTAAACAGCTCAATCAGATCCTCCCCAACTCTTCTTTTTTCAAGAGAAAACAATTTGAGAGATTTAAGCCCTCGTCGTATGATAACCCCTCCATCCCAGGCAACATTCTAGTAACCTTTCCCTGAACCCTTTCCAACAATTCAATGTCCTTCTTAAGGTAAGGAGCCCAAGACCAATATTCCAAATGTGGCCTAACCAGTGACCTGTATAATGAAAGTATAACCTCTTTAGACTTGTATTCAATATTTCTATAGATACAACTTAATATCCTATTTGCTCTACCACTAGCAACAACACACTGCTTAGATGGCTTTAGAGACTGATCGACCATAACACTAAGATCCCTTTCCTTCATAACACTACTCAGGTTATTCCCATCCAAATTATATTTCTAATTCAAATAATAATAACCCACATGCATTATCTTGCATTTATTATAATTAAAACCCATCTGCCATTTAATTGCCCAACTCACTAAATGATCTAAATCCTTTTGTAAATCAGAATCATCCTCTTCACAGCTAGCAACACCCAAGACCTTAATATCATCTGCAAACTTAAGTAATTTATTAACTATCCATTCATCTATGTCCTTATAACTACTTCTATACTATACTAAACTTTTCTCTGCCTCTTATTCTTTTTTGCATTCAGTTTTTGCTGGCCCTCACCACTGTCTAGTCCTAGCTTAAAACTTCCCTTACAGCTGAGTTAATAGCCTTAACAAACAAGCCAACCTCTACTCTATGTAAATGTAAAGCATCCATTGCAAAGAGCTCCCTTCTTCCACTGAACTGATCCCACAAGTCCAACCAACCAATATGCTCATCCTTACATACTACTCTAAGCCCAGCATTTAGCCCTAATGACCCACTTACAACTTCATCCCCACAGTTAATTCTGGGCAATATCCCTGACAAAATTAAGTTATGGCTGTTTTATTTAAGCCTTTATCAACCCATTATACTTATTAATTAGCACCTCTGACCTACCTTTCCCTACATGTACTACAAAAACTGCATCTCCGCTAGCCCTTTTTGTTATATCTCTTGCTCTGTCAGTTATATCTTATCCTGTGCCTCTGAGTAGCACAATCTGATTCTTTTCTCCCTATTTACCCCACAGACTATTCTATCCACACGCTTTATCAAGAATCACCTATAACTATAACCTCTGTATCATCCGCATCCTTCTCTGACCCTTTTGTTTTCCTTCCCTCCAATAGTTCCCCATCTGCAGAAGCCAAGGGCTGAAATTTGTTCCTCAACAAAATAGGCTCATTATAACTAAATTCACCATTTTTAGCCCTAACAGTACTCTTTCTAACTTCCTTAAAGTCATTGTTATCCTGCTGCCATTTCCCACAATCTACACTTCTCTTTATCTATTGCATCTACTTTAATCATGATTGCCTCTAACTTTTCCTCCAACCTACAGACTCTACATAAAAATTGTACATCATCATTACTAGCTTCCTTAAAAGTACATTCCAGTTCTAACCTAACAAACTGCAAACACTTAATTCCCACATTAGTCGTAACCATTGTATTTATACTGTTACAGCCTGAAAGTGAAAATAATACTCAATACCAAATACAATAGCTTATTGTTAACACTGTTACTGCTAAGCTTTAAAAAATTAAGCCCTATGCAAAATAAGAAACAAATCTTATTCCACTCTTACCTGAAACAGTGCATTGCATTTTACTACTGAGTAAAGAATGATTTTGTAAAATGCACATAACAGGTCACAACCCTACTAAAACATTCATCTCTATTAGATATATAATAAAAATAGAAACTATATTCAATCTAATTTCAAGTTATTACACAAATACACATATACTTTTAAGACTGATGTATCACAACATTAATATTTCCAAAACTTCCACAGTTAAAATCTCCAATCAGTAAATGAAACAACTTTTCTAAAGAGGGTTCATTTCACAATTTGTTAAAGCTGTGGTGTGTCACTGCTAAAGCACTACAAATGACATATTGACCATATACTTCATTTAGAGCACAAAATGTTTAACTATTCAACCATGCAATGCAGCCTTGAGTAGACTCACAACTGAAGAATTATTTCACACTGGGTTCATAAGTATACACATGACTTTAGAAATAAAACAACATTAAGTATAGGAGTAAAGAAACTTTAACACTTGTTTTACTACGCATAACCATGTAATTGTACTGATGGAGTTTTTAATAATGCAGTGATTAAAAAATACATTCTTATTTCTATTACCTACTAGTATTTTCAGA
Source organism: Limulus polyphemus (assembly GCF_000517525.1). Taxonomy (NCBI): domain Eukaryota; kingdom Metazoa; phylum Arthropoda; class Merostomata; order Xiphosura; family Limulidae; genus Limulus; species Limulus polyphemus. The sequence continues at coordinate 108,758 of NW_013668029.1, read as the reverse complement.
GACTGAAACAGTCAAGTGTGTCCCAGATAAGGCTCTAATCATCCAAATAAATACCTCCTTAGTGCATCTAAATTATATTGTATTATAATTCAAATGCCTCTACTCTACACATTAATAAAATTATATAGTTGAGGTAGAAATACCTTTGCAGAAATAGAAAAAAACATACAATCACTTGGTTATCATTAAAGTTAACATTTTCCCATACCAACAGTGTATTTCCGATAATACTTACCACTGCTTACACTATAGCTTTATCCTGACAAAAATTACTCTTATCTGCCCATCTAAGCATTGGTATAAATCTTACCTCACTTGCTCCAGCCTTTATACCCCACTATATTGCCCACAGCACATTAAATCTTGTGATTCTCTCCACCTACTTCAATGCATCCCTATCCCAGATCTGTATATAATATATTACTGGAGATTACTGGACCTTTCTCGTCTCACCCAACCAAAAGAAAAAGAGATTACCCAGCCTGGGATTACAAACAAAAATACTAACTCCCCAACCTAAGAGGCACAATAATACCTCTTGCCCCAAGAATTATGAGGAGGATGTGAAACAAACAAAATCAAACCAATGGCACAGGAATTGACGCTCTGCACGCAGAATTACAAAGAGTTGAGGATCCTCTTCCATGATCATCAAAATGAAAATAATGTCCAAAAATAGGGCCACACTCAACTTGACCGGATAGCTAAGTGTCATTTCTGAACCATAATTATAAGGAGGCACTGACATAGGCTTGTCCTGCTCCAACCATATATCTGGGAAAATCACACCAGGTTATTTGTAGGAGTGCACCCAGCTTGCCCTTTCCTCCTTCAGTGCCAGAAATTCTCACCTGATCCCCTGCAAGCTCAGATTCTAACTCCACAGAATAAAAACATCAGACCTTGTGTGATACTCCATCTCTATGAGTATGAGGGACTGGACATCCTTCACAGAAAGGGGACATCCCTCTGATACCGAATAACACTAATCTCCAGAGGTGGCAGAGTAGGAGAACTAGGCAACTGCATGTCAAAATTGTGAACTTGTGGAATGATATCTGAAAACGTCTCAGAAATAATTTTTTTTATATGTAAAATAAAGAAAACAGACAACAAACTAGTTATAATTTTCCTATAGTGAAATTGTATTTCCGATAAGTACTTCCCTCCACTCACAAGATTAGCTATTCTCGTCCAGTGCTTCCCTCTACATGGAAATTTTTCTTTACACATGCCACAAACCATTTGCTCCCCCCTATTGGAATCGAATGATTCCAACAAGTCTCTCATGTAAATTATCATGCGTCACTTCTCCACCGATAGGAGCATGACATATAAGTGTTGCAAGTGACTCCCTCTATACACCTCTACTAAACTATCACTTCTTGTTTGCAGCACTCATACTTTGTTTGTTTTCACTTCTAGTTTTTATTAAGACTGTTTCTTAACTTCACTTTAATCCCAGTTTATCACTTCGAGGTTTGGTAGAAGATGTAAGCACTGGAGGAAAGTGGGGAGGAAGGGTGGGTTAGAAATACATTTTCAGCATAGGAAAATTATAACTTCCGATACGGTACTTCCCTCTTCTCACAAAATTAGCTAGAATCCCATACTGATTAGGTGGTGGGACCAATGCAAGGGAATGACAGAAGTATCCTTTAAAAGTGTCTGAAGGACATTCCTGGAAATGAGAGAGTTGGACCCGAAAATCTGATGAGGGGAACAGCACCACTTCTGAACCAGGTATACTCTATGCCCATCTGTGAAATGTGTAGTAGATAAGGAGTATGATCAAAGGAGGAATATAGACAACATAAAGATGTGTGAGAACTTATGTTGATTGGTTCTACTCTAAATACAAAACCCAGCCATGGGGTACTGACATCTATGTGGGGGAAGGATGAGAACTCTCAATCAAAGGGGTGAACTGCAATTTGACGTCTCACTCCTTTGTGAATGTATACTGCATATTGGAGGATATCACAGAACATCACTGCCCTGAATGGTTATAGCCATCTTTGTGTGGAACCCATTCAGGAGGGTGCCTTCACAGTCGACCACCCCAGCAGCTTGGAACTAGAAAGTGGTATGGACTCCCATACTCCACTAAAAGAAAGGGGTGAGAATGCGATGGAGAGTCTGGAGGAATGTCATCACCTGATTTATTCAATACAAGGCATGGCAGGGATGTAAAGCTATCACCTTCTGCTTTACCCATGCAGTCAGTCCATGGGTGGTACAGTTTGGAACGGGCAAGTTTATGAAGGAATTACATTGTGAGGCTATTCATCTACAAGCAATCTTGTGGACCCCCCCACCTCAACAGTGATTATTGTGAAGCCATGGAAGATAAAGTGTGAGTCAAATTGGCTGTACAGTGCAGATTTTAAATTAAAGAATACCTGGTCAGGCACTACTTGCCACAGAGCAGGATCCATATAATGAGTAGATGAAGCAAGGGCCCTGAAAGGAAAAGAAAGTACGAATATAAACTTACCCAGTCAAAGTTGCACTGAAGCCTAAAAAATGGCCACAGGTGGAAGATGAAAACCAGATGAAAAAAAACTGCGATATGATGTAAATAATGGGAGATGAATGTATAAAGTGTAGTCTACATGTCCGACTGCAGGATTTCCTCCAATAGCCAACAAAAAATAAAAGCGAGGAAAAAGATGGAACAAAGTTGGAGAGGAAGAAGACAAAAAAAATAAGACAATAGAATCAAAAGTCGAATCCATTTGGTGAGGATAGAAGGAGAAAGATCCCAAACAAAGGAAGACCGCCAAAGAATAAAAAACCAGGAATGGTACCAAAGAAGGAAGCTGTACAGGCAATATAACAACAAAGAATAAGGACCGGAGAGAGAAGTCTATCCAGATCAGGACCAGAGTAGAGATAAGAAATAGAAGGAAGGGAAATGGGCAAAAAGGAGGAGCTAGCTGCCGAGATCTTTGGGAGAGAGGAACAATCAGGATAAAGGAGAAGATAGGTAGGGTGATAAAACATACATGAAATGTCAATAGCAAACAAATCAGACCTTTGATGTCCACAGGCATAGAGGAGAAGGAAATACATTTTAAGAGAAAGGTAAAACATGGAACACGAGGAAAGTGGTTCAAACAGAGGTAAAGTGAGGGTATGGAGGACTACATTAATATCCCAGTCCAGAAGAGTATGCCTTCTGGGGGGGACGAGGAATCTGGAAGGAAGGCATTAATGTGGTAAGGACAGGAGAAGCAAAAACTCAATGGTATTGGAAAAAATTAAAGGTATGGGATAAAGTAGTCCAATAACCCAAGAGCTAGGAGACTGAAAATCCCTGATCGAAAAGCCATGTGAGAAACTCTGCCACAATAGGTTGGTCAGCAGGGAATCCCAGAGTCGCATACCAACTGCAGAACACTTTCCACTTGTGCTGATACATCTCCATTGAAGAAGGACATATAGAATAAGCTAAAAGGAAAGCTACTCGACAAAAGAAACCTGATCTCCTCACCAAGGACCAGATAAAAGCCAGGCATGAAGATGAAGGACGTAAATGGCTGGATGTAGAACTAGTGACCAAGGTTGAAAAGAAGAAAGGGAGACAAAGGAAGAGGTACTGGAGGGAAAAGTTGCAGTTGCTGTAATCGTGGAAACCATGGGTAAACTGGCCAATAAAAAGCGATCAGAAGGACTCGACATGAAGTGGTATGAATGAGAGAGATCACCCGATGAAGTAATCAGATAGGAGGATAAACATAAAGGAATTTGTGAGACCAATTGTAGGATATGTTTGGTCGGGGGGGGGGGAGGTAAGAGATGATCTGCCACGAAACTGAAAGCACTCAGAATGTGACATGCAATGAGATAAATGTGGTGCATGTGTCCCCAATATAGTAGATTCAATGTTCAACAATATAGATATATTGACCTGGGTGCCACCTTGGTGATTGGTATTTGCTACCACCATATAATTGTCAGAATGAATCATTGCCAGACAATGTCTTGTGAGAGGAAGGAAGTGATTGAAAGCCTGATGGACTGCAAGAAGCTCAAGGATGTTGATATGCAAAGAACTTTTTCTCTATAATTCAATGACCCAAAGCCTCCTGGTGATTGACCCATGCACCCCAGCACTGAAGAGATGTGTCCGTGAAAAGATGTAAATCAGGCCAAGGAGGAGGAAGCAGGATGCCCACCTATGTATGGGTCTTGTCCAACCACCAATGCAGATTGTCCATCAGGGTAAGAGGAAGGGTAACGAGAGCTGACAAGAGATCACAAACAAGGTTCCATTTATTGTGAAAAGCCCACTGAAGCGATCACATATGCGCACAACCGAGGCGGACCAGTGACATCATTGAAAACCACATCCTCAAAAGCAATAGAACCTCACAAGCAGAAAGTGAGGGAGCTCAAAGGGTGTAGCAAACTAACAGTTCCATGAAATAAAGTTGTAGAAGAGAAGGTTGGGCCTGACTAATATGAGTGTCAAAAAGGACACACAAGTGTACAAGATATTGGGTAGGTCGGAAGAAGAACTACTCCAATTTGATTAACCAGCCCACATGAGCAGCCAATAGAAGGAGCTGACAAGTGTGGCTGGCCAACTCCAGTTTGGAATGAGCCAGAAGAAGCCAGTTGTCTATATAATGGTGGAAGATGGCGAGCAAAAACTCTGACCACCCGACAGAAAATATAACAGGCAAAAGCAAACCTAAAGGGTAGGGCACAAAATTGATAAACCACCACATGACGGATGAACAGAAGATATGGATAAGACCATCGTGATATAGGTACCTACAGATAAGCACTGGTGACGTCCATCTTTGTCATCCATAAGCCTGGAGAAAATGCCCACTGTAGGGTGAGAAATGACTCCATGGTAAAACGGGGCAGTTGAACAAAGCAACTGAGGCAGGACAAATCAATGACAAGCCTCTAGTCCCCCGCTTCCTTAGAAACAAAAAAAAGTCTAGAATAAAAACCTGGTGAAGATGTAGAACAGATTCAATGGCCTGCTTAGATAGTAGTTCCTGAACCACCTCTGACAGATGCTGGCTGGTCATGGGATCCCAAGGCAGAGGGAAAAAATGGATATAGGAGACATGGGAAATAGGGAAAACAACAGGATCACGAATCTTTCCAATAAAACTTGAAGAACCCAATGATCCTTGATGAAAGGATGCCAGTGATGAAGAACATTGGCAATACTGTTGGTGGAGAAACGATGAGATGAGGCACTCCCAAAAAGAAGGGACGAGTAAGGGTTAGGAATGGGAGGGACAGGAAAGTGTAACAGATGCAATAATGGGCTCCAACTGAGACAAACGGGCAACAAGATTGGAAAGGGTAAACTGCTGTTGTACTGATGCAACTCATGATTCCAAAGACTCGGGGATCATGTCAAAGACGTATTGCCGCAGAAATGGGGCTATGCGTAAATCCCAAACATAAGATGATGGTAAACGGATGCGAGTTAAGGTTGCATCACGACGTAGAAGGTCCCAACAACATGTAAGTAAAGCCAGAGCCAAAGATAATAAACGAGCCAACATAGAGGAAGGGAGAGGACATGATGGTAGAGAGATATCATAAAAGAGTTGTGCTGGTAAGACGAAGGTGGAAAAAGTGGGCAGGAGTCAGACTTACAGGAGATTCAGGAACCACACTCAAACAGAAAAATGGAACCTAACAATTGTTGGTCCAGAAAAGATTAGTCTGCATGATGATATGCAAGAGCAAACCAATCTGAAGGCCATGGGAGGCGAGGCATGCTAATCCCATCACTTAATTGTAAGGCAAATTGCTCAGCATGTACCTGAATATATAGGGAGGGGAGAAAAACCAAACAGAGATGGGAAGATTGGTCATGTAGTAAGGAAGGATGTGGTTTATAGGAAATAGAAGAAAGGGATAAAATGTTACGTACCTGAGAAATGAAATAAAAAAAACTGTATTAGGCCTAACAGACTCAGGCGAGACATGAGAAGGCATAGCAAAAACAGGAATGAAAATAGGCAATCTAAGTCCTCATCCACCTGAACAGGCTCAGCTTCATAATGAGGAAGAGTCAACGACTAATAGAAAGTGTAAATAACAATGTGACTGTAATAAACTAGGATTAAAGTAGAGAAACAGTTTTAATAGAAACTAGAAGTGAAAATAAATGAATACCACTACGTGAGTATACTAAAGATGAACGTGAAACTTTAAACACACAAAAAGGAACACATCTGAGCACATGTGCTGCTAAATGAGAAATGATAGTTTGATACAGTCGTATAGAGGGAGTCACATGTATCACATGATGATTTACACAAGAGATATGATGGATTCATTTGATTCCAATAGAGGGGGAGGAAAAGGCCAGTGGCATGTGTTAAGATAAAAAATTGCATATAGAGGGCAGCACTGGACAAGAATAGATAATATTGTGAGAAGAGGGAAGTACTATATTGGAAGACCCAATAAGACAGGTCTAAAAAGAGAAATCATCTAAGGCATGAGTATAACTAAAGCTATTCAACACTGAAGAGAAACCCGCAGCAAGTATGCAAAACCATCATCATAATGTTCTGCCATTGAGAAAAAGTGTATAGGAAGTACCAATAGTGAACTTATATACAGACCTGGGATAGAGGGCTCACTGACATAGGTGGAGAGAATCACAAAACTTAACTTGCTATGGGCAATATAGTTGGGTATAAAGGCTGGAGTAAGCAAGGTAAGATTCGTACCAATGCTTAGATGGGCATATAAAATCATCAGGATGAAGTTACAGTGTGAGAGAAAGTGTGTTTTGGAATATTGAATTTACTAGCAGCATATAAATAAAAAGGGCCTTCACAGATTCAACTGCTATACAAAATCTACAGTTAATGTGTGTGTGTGCGCATCCATGTTAAAAAGAAAATTGCATGTTACAAGTTTTAAACATACTTTTCAATCAGCAAGAATAAGAATTTAACGTACATAAAATGTATTAAAAAGGTATTAATATGAATGATTAAAGCCTGCTTTGAGAGTATTATGGATTGCTTTGTTTTGCTTGAGCTACATGTGAGAGAATGTGTTCTGTGGGGTTCTGGGTTTTAGTATGTCATTCAAGTTCCTATTCTGGTTTTTGGTATTCCCTTCAAATATTTTTTAAAATATAACTATTTACCAAATTTTGATAAAACATGAGACTTTTACCTGAAAGCTTTTCTGTAACTGCCAATACACCAGTTCTTCGTTGTCTGAATGAAGAATGCATTTTCCTATGGACTTCTTGAACTTCTTCTGGTGAAGCCATAGCCAAAGTGTGGCGTTTGGAATGACCACGTGTTTGTAGGTATCTAAAGCAAAAACCCAGCCATCACATTAGTACATAATTGTCTTTTTACCTAAGTTTCACTATTTAAACCATGGATGTCAGTCAAAATGTTAGCTGCAGAGAAAAATCCTTAGGATATAATATATTACTATATCAACCTAAGATACTTTCTGATTCAACATTTTGTCACTATCAAGCTAGTTTGGAGCAGATAGCCTAGTTGCTTTACACCAATAAACCCCAACCAACCATCAAGCTAGTATATTCATTATAATTAAACCAACCAACCATCAAGCTAGTATATTCATTATAATTAAACCAACCAACCACATACTCCTCCATTAGGTGGATAAGTTCACCTGACTATTTGCTATAAAAAGAAAATAAAGCTTGTACACTAAAGCACTTCAGTGTGATTAATTCACCAACATATGCATTTTAAAATAATGCATTATTTAATTGTTGTCAAAAGCCTAAACTATTGGCAATTTTGAAAAAACATAGATGAATTTAGATCTATATATTCTTAACACCTAGAAAAGTGTTTTCCGATAATCTAAATCAGAATTTGTTTTTCAACATTCAACACCTACTACCTCTTAATAAGACTATTTTTTCATACATATCTTCTGTTTCATATTCACAAAAAAACAAAATGTGTTTCCAATTATCTTTTCAGTGGATATTTTCATTTTCTGTACTAAATTAGCAGTATGATTATAGTAGGCAAATAACATAAAATGTATGGATTGCTGAATGAGCCCACTCTTACTGATAATGTACAACAAAATCATAGGTGCTCAGATCAATATGTGATTGGTAAGCACATTTAAGAGCTAAGGAAGATAAACCCATTTAAATTTCTTACCTTGAGATTGCTCCTGTATCTAACCTGTCATCAAATTCTCTATTTTCTTCCCCAATTGGTATTGGTAAAACTGACATTTGAGGGACTGGAGCTGGATTGCTTGGCTGGACCTAGAGAAGTTGTAACCATCTTGAAATACTTGCTTATTCATGATGGTGATAAATTATAAATGTGAGATCCAATGAAATATTATAGAAGTATGTAACATATAACATTGTGTAAATGTGTTTGTTTTATATACATGGTGGTAATATTTACACAGTTTTAAAAAATTACACTTTTAGGGGTATTCTTTTGTCTGGTGGTGATACCTAACATTGTATTAGGATAGTGTAATATTCAAGTGTTTGGTAAAACAATATATTAACAACTGGAACACATCTGACAGAACAGTCTACTATTCAAGAGTTGAAAGGAATCAAAAGCAGTGAAATTTTGACATCCGTTCTCTCTCCCTCATGCGCAACATCCCAAAATATTCCAGATAGATTTAATTACATTTAGATCAGGGCTCTGGGAAGGCCAAGGCAGATTCTAGATGATACTTGTCTCAAACTATTCTCGCATACAGAGGCAGGATTTTTTCCCATAGAATAACATCACCAGGCAGTGTAGCAACATCCATAATTTCATAATACATTCTGTCAGGGTATGGAACTGCAACAGCAAACTATAAGTGTAAGTAGCTTTTGAGAGATCTAGCAGTCAATCAGGCCATAATATGTAGAGCTCCTCAGTTCAAATTCTTAAGTTTTAGAAGCTATTAGCTTACAACTGTAGTATTTACCTATGCATATATAATGACTTTGTATGAAAACCCTGAACAAAAAAAAGACATCCCTTATAACTGTAGTGTTTACTTTAGCATATATCATGGCTTTGCAAAAAAAACGTCAACAAAAAAAAGACACTTAATAAAAAAACTACAATAAAAGTAACATATTCAATACTTAAAATTATAATTACTTAGATGTTTGCAAAAATGGCCTGCTAGAAAGGCAAACCCATTTTTGGCAATTTTTACACTGAAAACTTGTAGAAACTTTAACAAACAAATATGAACTAATTTATTGTGTACTTACACATGGTACCTTTTCTTTACTAGTGGAATAGCTGAATTGGCCTTGGAATAGCTGCTTTTGTAAGCACTTCTGAATGTTGGCTTCTCCATCTGAGGCTCTGCGATTTAAGCCACCAACTAGTTAAAGAAAACACATGACCATAATACCCATTTCACTCTATCACTTATGCTAGTATTACAAAAATGGACTATACATAATTTTTCGAATTATGATACATATTTTATGAAAACCACCTCTACCATCTTGATTTATATTTAAAATCACACACAAACACACCATACATATATACTTTAATTTCATACCTAAATTCAGGGGTTACTGAACTGTGTTCCAAAGCCCAAATTTCAGTCATAGAAGTACCTTTTCATTTTGTTATAAATTTAACAAAGAGTTCACAGACAGGAGGTTATTTTTCTGCCTTTTATATGTTCCACAGCAACTGACTGTGTTTAATAAACAGAGATGTTGAGATCAAACTCCTTAGACCAAAACCTGACATACATTCTGAGACTAAGACCAGGAACAACCTTTAAAAAAGCATTATCCTATCAGACTTTCACTGTATAGTCAATATTTTACTTGTCTGACTATTATTTTAATATTAACATCCAAAATAATAATTTAAAGGATTTTTCTAGTTCCACTCAATCCATTTAGGAATACACAACACTAAGAAATTTATAACAATTATTTTGGTCATGCTTTATATTGTATGATATAGATATTCAACTTACATGCACTTACATATGTGTATCACATTTAAATAATCATTACTGACATTAAATGGACATTTAACAGCAACTTAAATGCATTTTCAAGTAACAAAATGTAAATTAAATGCAACTTACAAGTAATTATGTTTTGATTGACATTCAGTTAACACTTAGCAAGAATAAAATACAATTGATATATTTCTATTTGAATAATTTAATCAATAACAAAAAGTAATTTCAACACTAACAGATGACTAAAGATCAAAAAAAGGCAAATATTTACTAATTACAGGACCGTTATTCTTATTTGAATGGATTTAATTGTTGTTCAATGTTATTTATGAATAGAGATTAATTAAATGTGATATATATAAATATATCTAATAGCATGTCAAGTAAATATCTGGTTAATCCATATGATTTAAAACATAACCATTACTTTTGTTAGTTTTGGCATTTGTTTGCACATTAGCAAGAACAACAGCCTTATTTGCTAGTTGTTGTTGCATCTTAAAAACATTAAAGATGAGAGATATCTTCATGAAATTTTTGCTTAATGCAGTCTCATGAACAGCTCTCCCCCTCCCAAGGCTGAAGACCCTTTCTACTACTGCTGATGTTGAAGTAATGCAGAATATATTCTCCAAGAATTTTGTTGTCCTAATAGTGATAGAAGCATTTCCAAAGCCAATAAAACAAGAGAATGAATTACTGTAGGCTGAGAACTGGGTCCTTGATATAGCTGTCAGAGCTTTGCATATGATGCAAAAAAACTGAACAAGCAATTTTCTACGGAGGCTGGACATCTCCACTCTGATCAATCTGTCATACAACATTACTGCTAGCTACTCTTTCAATTGGTTCTACTTCAGGAAGATAATCTACTTCTTACAGAATAGCATCAACAATATTATTCCTTAGGGCATATTTCACTATTTTTCCCTATTCTGGATGATCATTTTCAAACCAAATAACCTGACTTTTGGGCATTGTTTAGATTTTAGCTTGTTTTCTTTTCATGTTTTATAGAATTTTACTTCTAGCATTTTTACCGGTTGTTTGGTGCAGATAGTCTAGTTGCTTTGTGCCAAAAAAATGCCAAACAACCAACCAACCAAATAAAACCATAGTTTGGATCAGAACACTAGCCAGGAGATAAATCAAGTTTTCATAAGATGTTCACAAACAAAATCTGTGCATGATGTTACTTGCAAGTTCACAGACACCAAGACCTAACATGCTGAAAACAAGACTGAGACTTGAATAGTTGAGATCGAGATCTGATCATATAAGATCAAGATTTCATAATCTGATCTCAAGATCCCATCTCCGTTAATGAAGCTCAACTGGTAGGCATCAAAAAATGCTTGGGAACCCCTGCTAATCCAGTAATATTGTCACTGTCACAGTTTGTAGAATATACAATCACCAAAGTCTAATTATTAGTTATTACATACTAATTACTAACTAGTTTTTACCCTACATTCCAAATGCTATTAAATCTGGAGAACTATTTCTATGGTGATAGTGGCTATGATTATGACCTGGGTCTTCTTTATGGTGAAGTGTATATAATATCTCAAAACCCAAAACAGGCCTAATAGCATTTCTTTCTTTTGCTAACCCAAGCTGTGCTGATGAGCCTTGAATAGTCAAAAATTCTGTCCACAGCATAGGGTATGGCCAATAAAAGAATGAATTAGGCCTCTACATCATAGATTCTCTTTTAAATTTCCCTCTAGTGAAAACGAAATCTTTAACATGTATATATACATATAGTTTCATATCTTTTTTTGTCTCATTACACTTCAAAATTTATTTTCAAGTCATAAAATTATTGTTTGTGAAATTACTGAAAATTTCTAAATAAATTATCAGATTCTAAGGTTATGTACATGATAAAGTTAATATTAAAAAATTGCATTTTTGCTTTTATAAGCTTTACAAAATAATATGATGTCATTAGAAAATTTATGTTTGCAGAAACTTGAATCAGTTATTTCCAACTGATGGCAATTGGTTGAAAAATTAATAACCAGCTAGGCTTTCATTTTATTGTCTCTCAGCATCTATACAATTAGATAACTTTATTGCATATTGGCTTATTTATAACTCATGATGAGTCTTATACAAAAGTAGTAGTTTTGCCTCTTTTTCGTTTGTTGTATATGCGCATTGTATACTAACTTATAATTTAAGGTTACATTAAAACATTTTCGTTAATAAAAATTAAACCAAGTACTTCACCTGCATCCAGCACAGGTGGGGGTTTCAGTAAATGCTGGTCCTTGAAAGTGAAGTTTCCTGGTGGCTGATGTTGAACCAGTGGAAGGTTTTGGGGAAGATTAGTATTAGGAAGAGCACTGAGGGGCAATACTGGTGGAAGTTGAAGATTAATAATTGGTTGAAAGTTTCGACTCCTTTGACTGGCCATTAAATATCCTATCTCTAGATTTGGAACTTGTTTATGGTGTGAATTTTCAGGTCCTACAGTGTGGCGGCGAATAACACGATAACGGGAAAGGATCTCAGATGATGGCTCTTCTCCATCTGATTCCAGTTCTGTATCTCCAAACTGTTAGGTCAAAAACAAATAAGATCCAAGTTCTACACATGCATATTCAAATTGCTAAGGAGAGATAAACCAAAATAATTCTACTACTCCAAACTATTAAGGCAAAACTAGAAAATACATTAAAGTTCTTAATTTTATAAACTTATAGGATACAACACACGAAACTCAATTTTGAGTAAATTAATATCATGTTCTATTTCTTCCGATAATATGTTAATTTTTTTTTAGTTTATTTCTTCAATAAATTACTCCAAAATGAGCTTCTTGTTGACTAAAAGTATGCAAAGAAGTTATGCCATTAAAAAGAATAACAATTTGCAACAGCCAAAAATAAAATACAATTTTGTCAATAAAAAAAAATTGTCTAAAGAAGTTCCTGCCAATCATACTCCATAAAGCTATGATGAAAATATACTTCACCAAAAGTAAAAATTGCATAGATCCTTTTATCCAAATTACCTTTTCCAGACTTTGGTTTTCTGAAAGAATCTGCCACAGAGGAACATTACTAGCAGACAATATTGGACTACAAGCAGTTTTCTTATTTTCTTTTACTCTTTGGTCAAAAGCTGGAGGACTTTTGTCAACTATAAAAGAATTTTGTTGTTTTTAAGAAGTTATACTGCATAACAGAAAGATTTAGACATTTTGGCAATAATATTAGAAAAATACAACCTTCACTCTCCAGATAATAATTTTAAAAACTTTTTATTTTTGCCAATGCTTTAACATTGCAGCTTCATCAGGATAATAATAAAAAACTTTTTATTTTTGCCAAAATTTCACCGTTGAGAATATGTTTACTCTTATGTTTCACATAATTAAAATATGTCAAATAGTAGTATAGTTAGTATCATAACTATACTGTAATACTGGAACAATTAGGGAACAACAATAATATTCTAAACACTATTAAAAGCACATTACCAAAGTCTTGAGAAACATAACACCAAAAGCAGTTTAAGAAGTTAATGTATACTTTCAACTCAAACACTTCTTGTACTACTAGGCCTGAGGAAGCTAAAATGGCAAAACATCGGCAGAAATAAAAAAGTTTTATTACCTTTAGAGTAAAGGTAGATTTTTCTAATTTTACTGCTAAAATATACAAAAAAAAAAGAATCAACTTTCAATAAAATAAAATATAACAAGCAAGTTATAAATTTATGTAATAAAGAAAGAAAAGATTACAGATAAACTGAATTTGATACAGATACAAAAATAATTCTGAGTTAAATATTCCGAAGAGATAAGTAACAAAAAATGCATTATTCATAAAAGGACAACAAACAAAACTAAAATGAGAATGGTAAATGCTAAAATGCAACTTTGTTAGAATGAAAATGGGTTCTACAGAGTAATACTGATACAGTGACTATTACCTATAGCTCCAATTTTAAAACCTAATAAAAGAAATGATACAAGAACTAAATAAATAAAATGTAGAGTACCTTAAGGCTCAATGTTGGGATTTTAGCTTTTTTGATTTATATCAATGACAAAGAGGAAGGAATCATTAATACGTTACTTAAATCTGGTAATGATATTACAATTTTGGGTGCTGCTGGTTGTGAAGTGAATGCTACTTTACAAAAAAATTTGGATTATTTGATGAGTTGAGTGAATAAATGGCAGAGGTCTTTTAATTGTCATAAATGCAAGGTTATGTATACGAGATATCATAATTTGAATAAAGTATAATTGTGATGGGAATAACCTTAACAGTGTTAAGGAAAAAATAATTTTGGTGTCCTGGTTGATGAGTCTTTTAAGCCATCAAAGCAATGTGCTGTTGCTAGTGGCAGGGAAAATAGGGTTTTAATTAGTATCTACAGAAATATTGAATACAAGTCTAAAGAGGCTATAATTTCATTATAAAGATCACTAGTTAAGCCACATTTGTAGTACTCTGTTCAATCTTGGGTTGCCTTACCTTAGGAAGGATACTGAATTGTTCAAAAGATTTCAGAGGAGGGCTACAAGAATGATACCCAAGATGAAGTGGTTGTCCTACAAGGACAGGATAAAATCTCTAAACCTGTTTTCTCTAGAAAAAAAGGAGTTAGAAGAGATCTGACTTAGATGTTTAAGATCATTAAGGGAATTGATAGATAGTATTGATGCACCTTCTTTTTTCAAATTAACAGTGAGAAGGCTAGAATTAGGGGACTAAGATAAATGACCTCTTACCCCAGGAAACTTTTTTTGTTGTCAACATTTCAACTTATGCCTTTATCAGAGACATCTCGGGGATGGAGGAGAATGATATTATTAAGACAACAGTGCTCTTGCCATTTAACAATACTACAATAACAATGTGATATCATGAAAACTTGCAATGTTGAATGAAAGAAAAGTTTCGGAGTTATTCTGTAAATAACAAAACTGAGATATCTGAAGATATACTATAGCTCAGTAATTTATTTAAAAAATGCTACTCAGTAACACTGTTTTAAGTGTAAGTAGGGTCCATCCAGTGTGTCTGTTAGTCTGAAGTTGCTGGTTCTGAATTAGAAGAGCTTTTCTATATTTTCTTTCCATGAAAACTACCATGTTACCAAATCTAAGAAGAAGGCTATGAGAGAGGAAATTGTAGTCACTATGCATGTTTCCTAATAACATGTTGGTCTTAATGTTTACTTCATCTATATCTCTCAAGTGTTTCACTTATATAAGTATTTCTGTATAAAGGACTGGTGGCTTTATAAACAGCACCTTCTTTGTATATTCTTAGGAAGTTTTGAGGGTTTTGTCATGCACACATATTTCTTGAATGTTTGTTACACAAAAGAGATTAACATATATTGTAACATTATACCTGGTTTTCTGTATGATATATTAGTAGTTTTAATTTGTTAGTTTTCCATGGATTTTACTTGTTATAACATCATTTAGGTTTAGTATATTCAAAGTTGCTTTCCTTCCTTGGGCGTGGTTCATGTGATGTTTGGAGTCTATTGTAATCACAAGGGACTCATTGAAAATTTTGCTGGTGATGTTTTGAGTGCTAGTTATGTAAGCCAATATGAAATTCGTAAGTATGAATTAATTTTTCAGTGAGTCAAGATACTAACTTCATGATAGAGCTACAAGCAGAAACTATACAACAGAGTGAGAGGTTTTATTTATGAGTTTTACAGTCTTCATAGAATTGGAGAATTCTATTGTTAGTCCTGAATAAAATTACTAATGTGCAATTTGGACCATGTAGATTTAATATTATAACTGACAATGTTCAGTTGACAGGTCATTCATCAGATTTAGTTTAAAAAGGCACTAAGGTAGATGTGACAATTTGGAGAAGAGACCTTTATATGTATTAAAAGCATACCCACAAATATTGTTAGTTAGACTGCTGCTGAAAACAAAACTGCACAGTGGGCTATCTATGTTGTGCCCATTACAGATCAAACTCTGAATTTTAGAATTATAAGATCATAAGATTAATGTTGAATTACTAGAGGTAAGAAGCTTTCCCAAGTCTAATAAAAGAACTTTGGCCTTCACAGTCATTTTCATGCATATTTTTCAGACCAAAACAACAGACAAAATAGAAAATTGACTGATAGTATGACTTTCTGATGACATTTTACAGGTATAAAACCACATCCTTGATAGCTTCTTCAAATTTCAAGATTTCTTAAACATTCAAAATGAGTGTGTTAAATCTACTCTTCAAAACTCATATTATAACTAACTTTCTTTTTTAGCCACTATCATCACTATACAAAGTAAAACCCTTTTATTTAAAACACTAAACAAGTACCAATGTTTTGACCTCCTTAGGTCATCAAGTTGTTACTTGTATAGTGTTTTAAATATAAGTTTTTAATACCCATATCAGCCATCTCTATTATATATTTACTTCAAGTGGGCTCCTCGTCATCATGGAAAATAAGACCTAATTCATACAAAACAACTAATGAAACCCATTATTCTACAGTGTAATAACCATCACCCCTTTGCTATGAAGCAATAAATCATTCTTAGTGAACTACAAACAATTGTGCACATTTGCAACCATGAACAAGCAATGATTGATACAAAACTAGAACACAAAGTTATCCTATATAATAATGAATATCCAACATTCTTTTCAAGACTTTGAGTAAAGAAAATAACCAAATTAAATTCTAAATAAAAACTTCACAAAAACCATATCCACATACCAAGGGCTACTTTGAGAATGCCATTTAAGAGACATCAAAAGAAAGAAAAAATCTGTCAAGTGGTTAAGAAATTAAAGCTACTGATATCCCTTAACCCTATCACCCCTGGTACCTTTTACTGCACATGACACAAGGTTTTAGTGTCTTACATTCAAAATCTTATTAAACTACTTTTTGTTACTAGCATAAAATCTTAGCTAATAATTGTGACAGATTTGTTATCATATATTAATTTTAATGGGAATTTGTTTGAATTAATTGATATTTAGAAATGTATATAATGTATACTGTTAAATATGTATTGCGAAACTCCTGCCTAATCTCTAAAGTTGTAGAAGATTCTCGAGTGTAAGAATCAACAATATATGTGTGTTTGTAAATGCTAATGTAGCTTAGTATTGTTAAGTAATCTGAATTTTTGAGAAACTCTCCACACACCTATAAATATAACCAATGCGATGCACCTAAAAAAGACAGTATCTATTATTGGGTTGCTCTAATTAGTGTAACTATAAACTTTGTAAGCTATAACTGTCATTAACATTGATTAATCGGGGACTTCAGATATATTTGACCAGGAAAGTTTATAAATTTCGAACATTACAAATCA
>NW_013668029.1:81764-90980 GCF_000517525.1 Limulus polyphemus | reverse complement strand
AAATCATTCAACTTCAGTGGATTCACATTGGACATTAGTACTTTTATGAAGATATTATATAACTTCAGCAGTAAAAGAAACTCGACCTGTAATTGGTGTGTGATCAGCGAGAACTACAGAGCTCCCTATTAAGTGAATTGTACAACATCAACTCGAAATTAACTCGCTCATCTTGAACCCTCGATAAGACATCAAGGAAGTTCCAAACTAGAAAGAAGACTATATATTGCTTGTAAGTTTGTAAAAGATTTGTATATCAATCATTGTTTGTAATAACTATTCATAATAACTGTTATTGTATATTGTACTGTTATTTATATATTAAAACACATTTGTATTAAAGAAGACACTATGTGTTTCAATCTTGTTGGCAAATATAAATTGGATACATGTCCTCACTTATTTAACTACTGAATTTAAACTACCATTTAGCTCAGTTTCTGATCATTCAAAATTCTAATACATAACATAATCCATATTTTAATAGTATAGAATTTTTAAGTTCTTAATTCTACAAGGCAATATTAAAACAAATCCTGAATTTCCACTAGTGTGACCCACGTGATACATTTTTCTCTTAGCATGTCATCGTCTTTATTTTATCCACCACCCCTCGAACAAATTAAACATAAAATACTCTCTATAAAATTGTTATTGCTCAAACAAACCATAATTTTTATAGCCTTCAATTTTGTTTGGTTACAGAGCTATCAAACAGAAAATCAGACCCCTCCTGCCTCACCTACCTGTCACATCCTCTCTTTCAGAATTCGTTGATAGTTCTCTCTTATGTTTCATTATAAATTACCAATAACCAATAGAAAGTCAAGGTTATCATCTACCAAATGACGTATTGTATAACATTGTGTTATGAACAGAATATCGTCAATTTCCTTCACAGTACAAGATTCGATCGGGTGGGAAAGTTAACAACTAGCTTGGATGAATTTGTAACAGCTCTTGTCACATAGTTAGAAACCCAGGAAAATTTTGAGAGGTAAGTGAATTTGTCTACTGTTTGTAAGTTATTAGTCTGTATTCTTTGGAGCATTATTTAACTAAATAAAATTTTTAAGTGCATTACTATCTATGGTATAAAAAATTAGGGTTAACTCTGTTCAAAAACCCAAGAGCAAGAAAAAAAAAGAGGATTGGGTAAGTACTATATTTCTTGTTTTTCATATTTATTATTATAAAAGTATTTAAAATCAAAAATATAGATCTTTTTATGTTATTTAACACTAGATTAGGTAAAATAAGTAATAATAATAATATAATTAAAATGGTTCACGAGGATGCATGCGAGCAGCTTGTGGGTAATGTAATTCAATAGCGTAACGTGAGCTGCACATTCCCTGAGCGATTTACAACTTATAATTGTGCGGATAGTAGTTATAGTTAGACACAGTTCAAAGAGCAATACAACAATAAAATTTAATTATGAATAGATGTGTACTGTTGTGAACTTAAAGTTCCTAGGATAAACAAATGTAGTTTCATATTACAATTGGAAGTCATTCAAGAAAGAAAAAACGGTAATTTAGATTTATTTCTTTATTTCTTTTTTTTTTGGTGGTTACGAGGACAGTCGATTTGACCAATCCCATTTTGAGATAGGGTAGCGAAAATAACAGACAAACTATAAAGTTTTACTGAAAAAAAAAGTATGACATGCATTTAGGAGGTTTTAGGGATTACACAAAGGAAATTTGATATTTCTGAGATGAGGAAAAGTATTTTAATTTTAACATGAAAATTACTTTGCACATGGATTATTCAAAACAAATACACAATATATTCATGAACAAATTAAAGATTTTATTTTATTAAAAATACTTCACTAAAAATATGATTTTGTGTATGTAAAAGACATAATATGAACTAAAAGACTGCCAAATTTTATGAAGATATACACACTATATTAAAAGTTAGAAGTATTAAATCTATAAAGACTTTAACTGAGTACAAAGAGGTCATGTGATCAGTCAAGTTGACCAAGCCTGTGTTGAGAGAATTAACCAAAAGTCACAAATAACTTTACAATCCAAGTTAACCTATTCTAAGTAAATAAAAATAAACAAACAAAAAAACAGTGAATGATAAAACTCTCAGTACTCCCTGAAACATGTACAGAAAAGATTGTTCATGAAGCCACACTTTAACTATGTAAAAATATACCTATATGGAGGTGAAACAGCAAGAGCTATCAATGATAGATATCAAGAACATTTTTGTGATATACAGAAACCACACATTGAAACCAATGTTGTAGATGCAGTATAACAGGACATATACATAATGAACACATTTTCTCCATATTCTAACCCATTGAACCAACTCCATAGTGGAGAAGTAATACTGAATATTGAACTGAATTTTGAATAAATTCAAAACTATCACATTGGTTTTATTGGGGACAACAAACAGCCTGGAATAAAAGCCTGGAGAAAGGTGATGAACAGGTTCAATGGCCTGTTGAGACAGAAAATCTTTTACCGCCTCTGACAGATGCTGGCTGGTGGTAGGATCCCAAAGCATGAGGAAGGAAATGGGTACCCAAGACAAAGGAGGTGGGAAAAAAGTTGTAGGACAAGTCTCTCTAATAAAATCAAATCAACCCACAAATCTGTAGGGAAAAATTGCCAAAGGATAAAACATATATACAATCAAGCTCCCTCTGAACCAGAACCGATTGGGTAGTCACAGGTACTGTTAATGACATGCCCATCTACATTTAATAAAATGACGAGACGATAAACCCCTGGAAGGAGGAACAGGTAAGAGCTGAGAAGGTCTAGGATGGAAAACAAGCATAGGGGCTTGTCTTGGCTCCGAAAAACATGCTACCAAAGAGGAAAGGGTAAAGTGTTGATGCACAGACTCCAAATGTGATTCCAAAGTTTTTGGTACATGATCAAAACCATGCCACAGAAGAATAGGGGCCATACATAAATCCCTAAGATAAGGAGGCAGTAAACAAACCTGGGACAAGGCTGCATCTTGACCCAGAAGATCTCAACAACAGAGAAACTACGTGTGTAAAGCAAGAGCCGAAGACGAAAAATGAGCCAACATGGAGGTAATAAGGGAAAGTTTTTCCCTCGAAAAACCCTCAGGGTCTTGGTGGATCACCTTGGAAAGAAGATGGATAATAGACAAATACCGTAGAATGGAAGTAAGGATAAGACGAGGGTGTGAAAACTGTGCATTGGTTAAATTGCACAGAAAAATCAGGGACTACCCCCACACACAGGTAAAATCGACCTCAATTGTTGAGAGTCGAGAAATGGACAGTCAGCCTGATGGCTAATTCAAA
This sequence comes from Limulus polyphemus, assembly GCF_000517525.1. Classification (NCBI taxonomy): domain Eukaryota; kingdom Metazoa; phylum Arthropoda; class Merostomata; order Xiphosura; family Limulidae; genus Limulus; species Limulus polyphemus. Next base: position 87,664 of record NW_013668029.1, on the reverse strand, counting down.
CTGATCCATAGACTGTGGAGGGTGAGGCAATTGTTAAGCAACTTGCTCAGCGTGAACCCTAATATTAATGAAGAAAGACCACTTTGGAAATTAAACGATTAAAGTCATGAATGCAAATTATAAAAGAAGCACCAAAAGAAAAAAACATCTTAACACGAGTACTGCCAAATGAGAAGTGATAGTTTGGTAGAACTAAACAGAGAGAGTCATATGTGTCAAGAGAGTATGTCGCACTCTTATTGGTGGAGGATTGTCGCATGATGATTTGCATGAGAGATGCATTAGAATCAGTCAATTCCAACTGAGGGGAAATAAAAGGCTTGTAGCATGCGTAAAATGTTTCTTTTGCATATGGAGGGCAGCACTGAACGAGAATAGCTATGTTAGCAGAGGTAATTTACCATATCGGAAAATATTATTTTATGTTTTTTTTTTTTAAACCATTAAGTCAAGCTATATGTGGAAATATAAATGAAAAAAGTTATTACAAGTATTTCTATACTGTTACAATTCTTTATATTATATTATTCACTCCATCTCAGTCTTTGTTAAAAAAAAATCCCTTAAAAGCTTTTTCTTTTATTGTAAAATTCACTAGCCAATTTTACCTTACAAATAGCCCTTCTTGTTTTTCTTTCTATTAGTGTCCCATTTAAAAGTATCTTTAATTTTTGATTTTGTGTGATATTCAGAATACTTCCTGTGTAATGTCCTAACTTGACAGCTACAATCGAAATCATACATGCTATAACACTACTTTAAGTGTTCACACCTCTAGATTTAAGGTTAACTAATCATGTTGGGTTTGCTTCCTGAGTACATTTATAGTTTTCTCAGCTTATTTTTCCATCAGTTCTTTATCATTTTAGGTTCTTCGGGATTTAATAATGCCACTTGTTTCAAAGTATCAGAGATCCTGTTTTTAAAATTGGTTTCTGTAGCACTTATAATTTCAGGGTTTGATAATATCGAGATCCTAGCTTCAATTACAAATGAAAAAACATACATCATCCTTACAAGAAACATACTGTAAGCTTTTTCTTTATTGTATGCTTCACTATGACACTTATTTTATCAAATAAAAATAGGGCAACATTAGTAAGGACTCAAGGAGAAGGAAGAAAAGCATAGTCTACTTATGTGTGGGAGAAGTCTATCACAACCTTGATGACTACTCTGGGAACCAAGCGCTTTACCTATTCAATGGAGGACTCATCAAATATTTATTGATTGGCATCATGTTAAATTATATATGTTTATTTGTAGTTAAGCATAAAGTTACACAAAGGGTTACATGTGCTGTGCCAACTACAGATATCAAATCAGATTTTGTTGGTATTTTCAGTCTGCAAACATACCGCTAAGCCACTGGGGTACTAATGATAAATCATATGTAATACAATAACATATGATACATTATTTGTATTAAACATTTTTGGTAAGTTTGAACATGACAATTAAGTTAATACATTATTTGCAATTTAAAAAATAGTGTGATGATAGGCTAGTTTTGAATTTGAGGACATATCTCAAGATTTCAGGATAGGCCTTCATAGCTTATATAGCTCTTGTATACACTGATCTCATCACCTTAGGTTTCATTAGAAGGTTCATAATGATAAGTGAAAATTATGAAGGCTGAAGTATTAACTTTAAGAAATATGTTTTACTTAAAAATCTGTAGTGTGTTCATAATTGCCTATTATATTTTATTGTTTGGTGCTTCATTACGACAAAGTACCTTTTCACAACTGGCTACAGATGAAGACTGGTGATGTTAGATGTGGGATTTTGTCGGCTTTAGCACCCATATCTGCTTCAAAATTTACTATATAATTTAATTTTATGTATAATGTTTATGAATAAAGATTAACTGATGTATTGCAACTAATTTATGATACAATTTTTTGGCACAGTTCATTGACATTAAAATCATGTAAGTAGCATAATTAAACTTAACAATGTTTATGTTTCTTACAATACTTCTGATAATTCCAAAATTAACATTTATCTCTCTGTACTACTAAGAGTTATTACCTTGTGCACAACTGCTGTAGAATTTTCTGTACAGGCCACATGCTTTGAAAAAATTAGAACCTCCTACACACATCTACATATATTATGCCGGCCTATGACAAAATCATCATAATGTTGTAGCCCTCCAACAACAGAAGAGCCATACAACCTCCATGAGCAGTAATCCCTGTAACCACTAGTACATGATCATAGGCTCATTCTTGACAAAGCAAAGAAAATGCACCTGAAAGGGGAAAAAAGGTGGGAAGGTGGTGCAGAGAGGTTAGTATCTTTCTGAAATACATTTTCAGGTAAGGAAAATGTTAACTTCAGAAATTCTACTTACCTCTCTGCACCAGTAAGGGCTAGAATCCACGTTGAAAATGGTGGAAGGGCCGGTGCTCATCAATTACAAAGATGAGCTCCCTTCTGAAATAGGCAATGCTAGCTACTTGCCAAGTTCCAATGGCACCAAGAATAAGGAAGGTTAGGCATAGTTCCTCGTGTAACATTTGATCTGGAATGTCTTGCCTCCTCCTGTTTGTTTTATTTCTTTGAGGAACTTGCAATATGTGTAATATGTAAAAAAAATTCATGGTAACAAGTGGAAATACCATAAAACATGAATGGCATGGACATGACTGAAAAACACAACAGGAAAAATTCACCACACTATAGCCACTGGGTAGATGGAGAATGGCAACTGGATGAAGACGGAAACCAGAGGAACAGGAAACTGCCCATTGATGTAAGTGATGGGAAATTAATGTGTTAAGTATAGTCCACATATTTAACAGGGTGGATTATAGTCCACTAACCAGTAATTGTTCCCCTAAAGTTCAGCAACAGAAAGAGGCAAGAGAGGTTGTGACATTCCAAAACTGACAGGAGGAGACAAAAGAGCATATGGTCAGATGAGCCAAAGAAGAATATCCAAGACAGATGTGTTGGTGAACCTAACCAATTAAAGTGGGAGAAGTCCCAAGAGGAGGAGATCTCCTACAGTAAAAGTAGGCAACAGCAGTTTTCATGTCAAGGGGCAGTAAGAGCAAGACAACAACAGACAGCCCATATATAACACACAAAAAAGATCAAGATCAGAGCGATTGTACAAGGATGAAATAAAGGAGAAGGAGATGGGAGAAAACATCCAATCATCCTCCTAGGCAGCCCAAGTCTAGGGAAGAAAGAATTGGACTGGAAACTATATCAACTGGTTCTTATGACAGAGAGTATGGGAATCACCTAAAGCATAAATGTCTGAATAATGACAACAAAAAACAAGGAGAAGAAAATACATCTTGACAATCAAATGATACAAGAAACAAGAAGCCAACAGTTCATAGAGGTGCAAATAGCAGCCCAAAGAACCTCACAAAGGTTCCAAAAGGGAAGAGGAATCAAACAATAGATAGAAAAATAGTTGAAAAGAATAGCAAAGAAGAAAGAGAAGCACCCCAAGGAAAACGAAAAAACACAAGATATTGTGGATCAAGAAATATAAAAGGGCCATGACCTGAGGCTATAGCAAAGGAGGCTCAAACATGAGTAGGGGAAGAAAGATATGGGACAGAAGAAGGTACATGATGTAAAACAATCAAAGAAGAGAATATCACATACCTGATTAATGACTGTAGCAAACAGAAAAGGATGAGGTACCTATTCCTAATCATGGAAAGAAAATCCAGCAACAAAAGTCAGAGGTGAAAAAGCTGGCCAAATTCGTCCACAGGTGAAAGCAGGCTCATCAGAAAGAATAAAAAAATAAAACAACTAAATACCTGACCTGGAGAAGAAATAGGCAACAGGAACAAGGTACCTAAAATATGAAAGCCAGCATATCAATGGTTGGTACACCATGGTTCATCACAGCTCAATATGGTTGTAGAAGCTAAGTTATCCAGATCAAAAGTACCTAGCCACTGAGTGAAATACAAAACTTGTCACACACACACAGGTGTGTTTGCATTACTATGGGGGCTAAAAAGGGATAACAACTATATTTCAGATTCATGAAGAGTTAAAAGTGCCTCCAGTCACCATAAAGTAAGTTGGAGGAAATGCTTGAAAAGGAATGCCTAGACATCAGAACTTTATTTATATATATACATATATATATTTGTACATGGCATGCATTGTGGAAAGTAGTCTAATGTAGAAATGCAGTGGCTAGAGAAAACAATGTTGCAATCAAGTGTATGAGACAAAGCTAATGTAGTGCTACAGAAATACAGACAAAACAGTCAACTAATGTGACTAGAAACTCAAAATGCACATGAAAAAACATGTCTGAACAAAGGAAGTACCAAGGGAAGAATGAGCTTATGATCATGTGTTAGCATTCACAGGCACTATCACACACGGAGGTCATGTCACCCTCCTTTTGGTGGAGGACTACAGCATTATGATGGTTATGTCATAGGCTGATATAATTCATGTAGAAATGTGTAGGGGTGGGAGTTTGTTCAAGGCTTGTGGCATGCACAGGAAATTCCATGATAGTTGCATTCAAGTTGATAGCTCTTAGTGGTGCAGAGAGGTAAGTAGCATTTCTACATTAGAAACTGTCTATTTCTGCACGTAAACACGAAATAGTATACATGCAAACACACATTCACAGGTGAAGTATGGTATGCTGTATTTGGATGTGACAGTAAATAAAGTTAGTTAAATTACTCACCAGTTCCTGTAGTAATACTGGTGATTCTTTGAGGATGACCCATCACAGACAAGTTTTGAGGCAATAGTGCTGTACCCTGGTGCCCATCTAATTTGTCTAACAATAGGTGATAAATTGCACTATAATGGTCAAAACACTTAGCCTGGACTGACTATAAGAAAAAGAAATATTGGTTTAAATATTCTTTATCAAAAAAAATTTTGTTTGTTACAAACAATTTGAAAGAGTAATTGAAACTGACATGATATATGTTCATTAATTACATTAATAACTGTACACACTATTGCTTTTACATGAATAGAATGCTTTTTCACAAATAAAAACTTCCAATTACTGTCTAATAATAACAAAAAGTACTTTCAGTTGTAAAATACTACAAAAACACAAATTAGTTTCAAAAATCAAATACATACAGAAAAGTATCTATGTTTTATCATACCATATTTCACTAAATAATTTTGCAAAGTTTCTTTCATCACATTCTCTAAAAATTTTTCTAATACAGAAGTAAGATTAACTGGCCTATAATTTACACGGAAGTATTTATTACTCCCTCAGGCACATACCTACTGTCTATTGAAGCTACCAAAAATGAAAATGACCAATTGGCTTATATATATGTCTGATCTTTAATCCCTTTTAACACTCTTGGAAAAAAACAATATTTGGTGATCAAACTTTTTACTTACCACCATGGGATTAATACCTATCAGGTCATCAAAAAATTAATGTTGCTTTTTTTTTTAGATGAAAAAATCCGACAATTTTATATCAAAACAAAACTTTTATTAAACGAAATAGTCTCCATTCTTAATAATGATGTTTTTTCATCTTACAATTAGGTTGTCAATCCCGTGAGTAAATAAATCACTTGGCTTTGAAGCAAAAAACATGTCAATGTCCTCTTTAACACCTTCCACATTTGCACACGTTTTCCCGTTAAGATGGTGTTGCAGAGATCGAAAATGATGGTAATCTGATGGTGCCATATCTGGAGAATATGGTGGGTGGGAGGAAACTTCCCAACCCAACTCCATAATTTTGTGTTACATCATATGTGCTACATGTGAATGTGCATTGTCGTGGAGAAAAAGAATACCTGTCCAATTGATGAAAGAAGGGAATTTCTGATGAAGGGCTTGATATAAAGATTCTAGTTGCTGACTATACACTGAGTGGTCACAAGTAAATAGACACCTAATTT
>NW_013668029.1:58443-80822 GCF_000517525.1 Limulus polyphemus | reverse complement strand
GAACACTAATTATCTTGTGCTACAACATGCCTAGAACTCAAGGTTTTCTCGAATTGTCAGATTTTGTTAGAGGAAGGATAGTTGGTCAAGAGGAGCATCAAAATGGATCCCAGATTAACGACTGAAGAAGTGGCCAAAGTTGGTGGAATGAGCCCGAAATATGTTCAACGGATTCTCCACAGATTGGGTTATCATTGCAGAGCAGCTAGATGGAAGCCCTTATTAAGACCTGCCAACATAGTCAGACAAAAGAAGTGGGCAAGTGATATGATGACCAAGCCTCTGGACTTTTGGAAGACTGTATTGTTCTCAGACGAATCAAGACTCGCTCAATTTTCAGAAAATGGAAGGATATGGGTCTGGAGAATGCCTCACCAAGAGTTTTGATGATAAAAAAACCATAGTTTTGGCTTTTCTTTGCATATAGACGCTTGATACATTAAGAACGACTGAAATAATAATTTGAGTAATAATTAAGGGGGCCAGGTGAGGATGTTTGCTGGCTCTTGACATTCCTGCTTGTAAGCATATCTTCATTAATGGCATCTCCTCTGGTTGGCTTCCTGATCATTTAATACAGAAAAACCATTCTGGACCACTTTAAATACAATGGATAGTACAAAGTCAAGTAGTGGCGAAGAGAAAGTTTTTATGTCTTCAAAATAATTCTTATATTATGGTGCCAACAACAACAAAAGTGCATCATTAGCAAATCAACTACACTTTTTAAAACACTAGGTCTCAACAATTAGAGTTAAGAATAATTTGCAGTAATTATGCAAGAGAAACTGTGTTTATTTCTATATAATAATGAAGCCAGTTGGCCACTTAAGAACAAACTATTAAGAATTTTCATATTTTTACTATAAGGAATACATAATTCTAAGCTTTTACAAGCCATTATGGTGCTAGCACATTTTTAAGTATTAAAATGTTCTGTAATAAAAGTTCAGAAGGTTTTAGTGGTTTAAGTAAGAAAATGATCTCTGACCTGAATAATCTGTTCTTCTGTTATACCAGGAAGTTGAAGCATATGCTCAATTATAAGTTCATTTACTGGCTTTTCTTCTTCATTAAATGACATCCTACTGTATTGGTCAACCATTTCTTCAAATTCCAGGTCTGGTCCACCTTGCAAAATCCACTTGTCTTGCAGAATATGACACACACTCAGTCTTTTCTCAGGGTCAACAACAAGCATCCTTCTGATAAGTTGCTCACATTCTGTACCAAGAATAAATAATCCTTTGAAATGTTATTTCCTGCATCTTACTCTAAATATACAAAATACTTTGTTACATAGCAATTCAATCATTCACAGCAGTTTTTTCCTCTTCTTGTTGCATTGCACTTTCTTCAGTCGCTTTAAATGATCAAGGATTTTTTCCTTACCAATTATGACCTGTTGAACTTTCATAGTACATGACTGTAATGCCCTCTCTGTCTTTTTCCAGGAGAGGCAAGGGGAGTAAAAGTCCCCTTTCACTAACAGAAAAAAAATTAAGGCTTATTATGATAAACCACAATTTGTTCAACTTTTAATATCTTAGTATGCATTGATAATCATTGTAACAAAGGAACATTGTAATCATCATGAATTTGAATTGACACGCAAGATCATACCATTCCACAAACCTATGCAAGAAGCAAGGTAATTTGGCTATGAAAGGCATGGGGCATATAGGCCAACAATCTGACAAGTGTCTTATGCATGAGTAAGCACATTATGGCATACATTTTTTCCCTATGCACATGCATTCCGCAGACACAAGAAAACACTATGTTGTGTTTGATATATGTATCACAGTACAACACTGTGCACTTTGTAGTTTATTTCAACAACACTGCAGTAGCTATATGTTTTGGCAATAAACCAGGAAAGGTAGGAAAAAATTCTAAGAATAACATGACATTATGCACCTTATAACATGCATATGTAAAATGATACTGAGAAACTAGCTCTAGCCTAGACCTTTGTTTTAATGATTTTTGAGTTAGAACCTTCTTTCATTCACCGAAATAAAATGGCTAGACATATATCCTAACATTAGACAGTAGTGGATGCAGGAGTAGGGATCTGGAGATGCAAAGTGCCCTCAATATGCAACATATTTTTCATAATTTTTGGATTTTCTAAAATCTGAGAAAAAAATCCCTATTGAAAACAACTTGTTATGATAAATTTCATTGTCATTTTCCCCTTGCAAGAAAATTCTACACCTAAAGTAGAGTAAATTTTACTCTACAGAAGTAATGTGAGCTATAATCCTCATTTCACAAAGATGTCTGGAATAATAATTCACATTTGTCATGCGCTCTTATTCATATGATCACATTTTTAAATAGATGGAAAACTGTTACAATGTTGAATGCACATTTTACTTGTCCTGTGCCCAGGATGAAAGGCAAAATATGATAATGATAATTAGATCTGCACACAAATGGACTACTTGTTTGACAACTGTTGTTTTATTGATCTGATTGTAAGGGGATAGCAACTTGTGGGGCACGCTGAGGACAGTATGTAATGATGACATGAGAGGATTTCTTGATTACCTTTTATTGAAGGTTTTGTGTGTTAGTTTGTAAAATCTTTCTTTAAGTGGAGGGGTGTTGCTTACTTCATGTAGGTATTTGGTAGGGTGTAGCTTGGAAGTCTGAGAACTCTATTCTGTTGGATTTGTAGTTTGTTGGGAGTTCTGTTTGTTATGTTGTAATGAAGGATGTACTAAAACTTTCTTGATTGCTCTCATCATCACTAAACCCATGTCAAGTGTTGTATGCTATTATTGGAGCCTATCCAAAATGTGTCCTCCTTTTTTCAGAACATCATAAAGAAATTGAATATGAGACAGTCACAGAAAATTATATCATTTTACGGTTGCAGAGCCTATCTACGAAAAGGGTGAAGGCTGCTGATGTGGTTTTTGAAAAGGCTTCTGAATGGAGCTTAGTGTTAAAAGCCCTACAGTCTGAAGCAATGGTTTCACAAGACACCAAAGCAAGGATCACAGGACTATTGCAACAGTTGAAATCTTTAGGCAATGTTTCAGCTTAATGCCACTAGGAAGCTTGTAGTTTTGCTCAAAAATTATCAAAATAACTTCAAGCCATTTACATTTCTTTAGACTATGTCATCTTCTCCATCAGTCACACTATGCAAATGCTTCAAGAAATGCAAAGCCATGATGAATTCAACATGAGGCTAAAAACCTACTAGGCATTGAAAGCAGGAGTCAGACTAGTCATCAACAAAAAATTCCAAGGCGACTTGAAGATGCATCAGTGTTGCTGACCACAGATGGGGCTAAACAGTGATATGGGCAACATGCATCAACTGTATTTTGAGGCTATTGATGCAACTCTCAAAAGTCTTACTGAGCAAGAGGACCTGACTTTCACAAAGAAAGGAGAGAGAGAAATATCCATAGATGGTCTGAACGGTAACCAAGTTGACAAAGTGAAGCTTAAAGTTCAGCTCAATGACTTGCAACTGCATACTACTAAGCGTAAATAAAATATCAGTGATGTAACCAGAATTTCTACAGTTGCAGAAACTTTTAATTCAATGCCATGAGCAAAGTTTACATGCTCAGAGATTCACAAACTGATCAAGATACACTCTATGTACCCTGTGACCATGTCTTCATGTGAACCCACATTCAGCACAATGTGTTGCATGAAGACATGGTTAAGAAGTAATACAAGAGGAACCCATTTGAATAACATCATGTTTGTAAACATTCAAAAAAAAATTATTTCATGCCGTCAACATCAAAGCTGATGCCAAAGGATTCTGAGAAAAACGAGAAAGGGAGAAATTTCTTTGTAAGTTTTTAGTGTTATAATTTTCTTATGCTGAAAATATATTTCCAATAGGTACATTACCTCCTCTCACATATATAGCTAGAACCCCACACTGAATACGTGGAAAGACTTGTGCGAGGGGTATAAAGAAGCACCATTTGAAAGCATTCAAAGAATACTCTTTACTGATGATCCTTGTAATAAAGAATCATCCTTGAGACACTGCACCACTTATGAACCAGGTATACTCTTCACCCAGTGTGCAAAGAGGTGTCACGGACACAGGAGAAAAAAAGTAGAAGCACAATGAAAAGGGAGAAAAAATGGTGGGATTGGAATCGGAACTACCAAAGAAAATACTCTCAATCCTGATGAAGAGAAGCTGTAGATGAATCTTCTACAGACAGTAATGTGGGGAAAAGTGAAACTGGATGTGCTCCAAGATATAAAGTGGCTAAGGCATGTCAGACTGTACACAGCTAGTCAACTCCAGTCCAAGACCAATTGGTATCGGGAATATAACCTCCAATCCATGGTAGGAGGAGGGTCCACACTATCATCACCTCAAGTTCCATAGAATGAAAGTAGATACTGTGCAAACTGATCTGTGAAATTGGCACATGTGCACAATCCAAAACTAATCAGACATCCAGTAACCTGACAACCAAATGATGGTATTAACAGACAATGCGTGTGTGGACTTATGATGATTTTCCTGTTCAAAATCCAAAACCAGTCATCAGGATCTGACATCCACATGATGGTAGGATGAGGGATCCCAATTTAAAGGTTGAACAGCAATGTGACGGATCAACTCAAAAGCAACATCATCTCCTTGGACAAGACCATACAGCATTGGAGGATATCATGAACTTCTGGATACCACCGCAGAGAAGTGGATTACTGCTAAAATCATATGCACCTGCACACTAAGGATAGTCATGGAAACGGTGCATAATATCGACCCTTGGAGCCAACCATACAGAGATGGAGCATTTATTATTAGCATACATGTGTAACATCATCCCCTTGGATAGGATCACAACATTAACCCTCGAAAATGTTACATACTTTCGAACGGTTTTAAACCAAGCTGAATGATAATTTAAATTTAGTAGTTAAATAAAAGGCTGATATGTATCCAATTTATATCTGCCAACAAGATTGATACACAGTTTTCTTTTTTAATGCAAATATGTTTTAATATACAAACAACAATACACTTTACAATAACAGTTATTACAAATACTTATTACAAACAATGATATATATATACAAAAGTTTTACAAACTTACAAACAATATAAAGTCTTCTTTCTGGTCTGGAGCTTTCTTGATATCTTATTGAGGGTTCACGATGAGCGAGTTAATGTCGAGATGACATAGGTACAATTCACTTAATAGGAAGCTAGCTAGCTCTGTGGGCCTCACTGATCACATGCTGATTACAGGTCGAGTTTGAGTTTTTTACAGCTGAAGTTATATAATGTCTTCATAAAGTACTAATGTCTGATGTGAATCCACTGAAGTTAAATGGTTTATATTGTTCGAAACTTATAAATGTTCCTGGTCAAATATCTGAAGTTTTCCGATTAATATGCGTTAATCACAGTTATAGTTTCCGAGGTTTATAGCACACCAACTATAGCAAACAAATAACAGATACTGTTTTTAGGCACAGTGCACTGATTATATTTATAGGTGTGTGGAGAGTTTCTCGAAAATTCAGATTATGTAACAATATAAAGCTACATTATCATTTACGTACACACATATATTGTTGATTGTTACACTTGAGAATCTTCTACAACTTTAGAGAATTTAATTTAAACAAACATCGGTATTAAAAAAAGGACAGAATAATAAATCCGTCACAAAACCCACTAGACAAAGATAGTGCACATGAATGGATAACCAGCATCATCTACACCAGCAGAACACCACTACCCTACTCTCAACTGAATGTATTGTATATTTAGTTAATCGCATAAGATCACATTGAGAATACCTCCATGGTCCACCACCCCAGCAGCTTGAAACTGGAAAATGGCAAGGACTCTCATACTCCAATTGAAGAACAAGGGAGGATAAAATGCAGTGGAGAGTCCAGAGGAATGTTAACACTGAAGACAGTGCAATGGGTGACCACAAAAACCTTATTCTGCAAAGTATATCGCCCCTGATTTACTCAATCTAAGGAATCCATGTAAGTCCATGCATTAGTACTATCCAAAAGTGACATTTCTATGAAGCAAGTATATCACAAGGGAAAAACCTACAAGTGATCTTGTATAGCACCTTATCTCAACAGTGTGTGTTAAATGCCATGGAAATATAGTATTTTATTATAGCAGCATGGCCATACAGTTTGGATTTGTGATGAATTAAGTATATCTGGATAGGCAACACTCACCACAGAGTGGGATCCTAACAGTAAAAAAAGGGACATGCCCCTGAAAGAAAGTAAAATGTATACAAAAAAAAAGAACTTACCTAGTCACAGTCTCACTGAAGTTTGAAGGATGGCAACAGGTGGAAGACAGTATCACAACGAGGAATAAACAGCTACCCAATGCAAATAGTGGAAGATGAATGTATGAGGAGTACTCCACATTCCCGCTTGAAGCATTTCCTCCAATGGATAATGGAGGTGAGACTCCAGGGAGAAGATAAGATGCCTGATCTGATGTGACCACACCTGGAATGGATTTCAGAAGGAAGAAAAGAAAGATGGAGGGGCAGTGCGGAGTTGAAGTAGTTGACAAAACCAGGATCATGCCAGCCAGTAAAGAGCAATGAGAAGAACCTGGCACAGAGTAGCATGGATGATCAAAGTCACCCTGGGAAGAAGATGGATGGGAGGATAAATATAAAGGTATCCAATCCTGGCTGAATGCATCGACAGCTAGAGATTGTGGATGAGAAATCAGAGGCCAAAACAGAGGGAATTTGGCAATAAGAAAGGTGGTAAATGCATCAAGATGAACATTCCCAACTGTGAGCCTAGCCACCAGAGAACACGAGAATTGAAGGACCACTCTGTGGGATAAACTTTTGTCCATTCTAGAAAGATGATCTGCCACGAGGTTGAAAGCACCCAGAATATGACATGTCAGGAGACGTCTCCCAAGTGTGTGGGCCCAAAAATGCAAATCCATAGCTTGACCACAAAGGAAACGAGAAATGAGATTGTTGACATAAGCTAACACTGTAGAATTGTTGGAATAATTCATGACAAATCGATTGCTGACTATAAAAAGAAATTGATCCAAAGCCCATCATTCCACTAGAAGCTCCAAGATGTTAATGTGATATGACCATTCAGTCAAAGACCACAGTGTGGAAGCCTCCTGCTGAACGATCCCCCCTCCAACCAAGTAGAGAAGCATCAGTAAAGAGATGGAAATCTAGGCTAGGAGGGAGAAGCAGCACACCCAATGATGTGTGGGCCTTGTTCAACCAACACAGATTGTCAATAAGGGAAGTAAGAAGGGAATTGGGAAAATCCAAAGGATCCTAAGCAAGAATCCATTGGTTGCATAGAGACCACTGAAGAGACTGCATATGTGTCTGACCCAAGAGGATAAGAGCTTCCATAAAAGTCGACAACCCCAAAAGTGATAGGACCTCACCAGCAGAAACAAAGGTAGCAGCAAGGGTGTGGAGAACTGAAAATTCCATCAAATGAGGAGAAGGATGGGCCCAACTGAAGTGGAAGTTGAAAAAGACAAGATATTGGGTAGGGGACAGGACTTCTCCAACTTGATAATACAACCCACTTGAGCAGCATCTGAAAGAAGGAAACGAGTGTGACAAGAAGACTCCATTTTGGAATGAGCTAACAGAAGCTAGTCGTCCATGTAGTGGTGTAAACATCACCTCGAGCATGTATAAGTTGAGCAAAAGCTTTGACCATCCAACAAAAGACATACAGAGGAAAAGAAAGCCCGCAGGGGAGTTGGGGAAGCTGATTCCATGCAATAGACATTCTTTGGATACTGGATGTCAATTCCTGGATTGATAGATCAGAGATGATCCTCGTATCATATCCAGAAATTAGTGTGGGTCTTAATCCTCGATTCTTGGGTTTGAGGTGAAGACAGTATGATCCTTATCCTACCCTCGTGTGGATATTGGTACCCCATGGGGATATTTTAGATGCAGTTGACTTACCGAGTACTGTCTGTCGTGCCCTAGCCACTCCACAGTTCTCATTTTCTGCCCTTATGTCTTACACATTCCACACAGGGTCGAAGAGTATACCTGGCTCAGAAGTGGTGCAGTTCCCCTCTTCTGATCTATATCTCTTTTTTTTTAAGGAGTATTCTTTGGATGTTTTTGGGAATACTTCTTTTGTACCCTCACACTGGTCCCTCCTCCTTCTCAATGTGGAATTCTTGCTAATCTTGTGAGAAGTGGTAAGTACCATATCAGAAGTTATAATTTTCCTATACTGAAAATGTATTTCCGATAGGTACTCACCTCACCTTACAGTTCCCAGACTTTTTCCCAACTTCTCCGGTGCTCACACTTTCTGTCATACTTCGAAGTGAAGGTTCAGTAGAGGAGTGTAGAGTAAGTCACATGTGAGACATGAGCATATCATGCTACTATTGATCAAGAGATGATGCATGATGACTTACATGAGAGACATGTTGGAATCTTGCAATTCCAATAGGGGGAGCAGAAGGCTTTTGGCATGCAACTCTGAACAAGAATAGCTAATTTTGAGTGAGGGGGGTATTTTTCCATATTGGAAACAATATATTTTACAAATAAAAAGGGAAGTCATTAAAAATTTCAAAATTTTAAAATGTAAAGACCTGAATAAATCACAAAAGAAAACTAAACCCATATTTAAAATAAAAAAAGAAAGATTTGATCAACACTTATCTTTAGTAACATTTGAAAAGAATCAGCATTATAATACCAGAGTTATATAGAGCATCAAAGGTACATACAGAACTTTCTTTAATGAGACCAATACTATCAATGATCAGCTATTTTAAATATGAATTATATGAATAAATTGTAATTGATATAAATTGTGTTTATGAAACACCTATACTCCACTTTGACCTTGATCTTTAACTTTTGAAGGTCATGGATCAATCACATTTAGAGCTTTGTGTGTAGTACTTGTGTAAGTTTGATCAAAATCTATCCATCCAATCTTGAAATATCCTATCCACAAAATCTGGAAGGATGGATGGGGCAAACCAATCTACCCTAATCTGCTTCTTAGTGGGGGTATGAAAATTACGAACTGTTATGCAAACAATCCAAAAAACAAAAAATCCTAAGAACAACATATGGAGCTCTAACATACACTCAAAAACTGATGAAGAAAATGTTAAAATTGCACAAAACAAAATAAACAAGAATTAAAAAAGGATCTAAAATTACCATTAGAAGATGTGAACTAAGTGCTTGAGTTACAAACTAATAATTGTTTTAGATTCACAATAGATTTCTATGGACAAAGAAAATATTTAGGAATGGGAAGTCCATTATCCTCAGTATTAGCAACACTATTCCTCATTGGGGCCATTAACGTAGCTATGTTTTCATCACTTTTCTGGTAGAAATATGTTGATGATATCATATGTGGTTGTGGTTTTAAAGGCAAAAAAAGAAAGTTAGCATCTCCCTACACTGAAAATGTATTTCCAATAGATACTTACCTCTTTTCACAAAATAGCTTTTCTCAATTAGTACTGCTCTCTTATCGGTGTAAATTTTCAATGTTCCACCACTAGCCTTCCATTTATTTATGACATAACAAAACCACTAGAGAGAACAAGTAGCAGTCCTACAGAACACCCCATCTCTACAGTGTTCATAACCCAATCCTGTGATGTAACTGTTTAGGCATAGATGAAAAGAGAACGGGGACACAACCAACATCTGGCAGCATCTGGAATTATACATCAGGACTGCAGTAGGAAGGGCTACAATGTAATTTACATCGAGCATGGTCACAGGATGGACAGTGTGGATTTAAAAAAAAAGTATATCTGATCAGATACCACTTGCCACAGAGTGGGATCCACAACAAACTAGCTGAAAAAGGCCCTGAAAAAGTATGAAAAGGTAGAAAAAAGCAACCTTTCACAATTCCAAAATGCAAAAAGTTAAATAAATAGTATAGAAAACTAAGTTTGTAGTATAAATGAAGATGTCGACAAATCCGCAAACAAAAACCAGCACATTTTTCCAATGATTCTGCCAATTGAGAAGTGATTAATGAGTGCAAATATGAAGAGGGTGCTGGTTACAACAGGAGTTGTGTTGCACTCCAATTGGTGGAGGGCTTCTGCATGATAACTTACATGTAGACATGCAGAAGTGGGAGGTGGAAGGCTAGTGGAACAGTCTTGAAAATTTGTGCCAATAGAAGGCAGTACTAATAAAAAAAAGCTATTTTATGAGAAGACGTAAGATATCGTATTAGAATAACATTTTTTATTACCTTAAAACAACATAAAAACATGAAATTTACAACAGAAAAATAACAAAATGTTTATCTAAATTTTCTAAACATGAACATAAAAAAAAATTTTAGAAATTCACAAAAAGGCCACATTTAATGAAACTTATGTAAATTGGTTTTCTGCACAAAACATAAAAATTGGGACATCCAAAAATTGTATTACAGCACTAAGACTGCACTGAAGAAAACATAGAAAATTAAATTTAAAACACAAAACAATGCTTCAAAACAATAAAACCATTACCCTTCAAACACAATCAATGAAACACTTAAAACAATAAACCAAGAAAAAAATGAATAAAAATAAGCTAATAAGAGAAATGAAAAAAACAACAACAACAAAACAATAAATATATTTATAGGTCAATACCATTTGTCAGTGTTATTAGTGAAAAACTAATTGGACTATGGTATAAAATAAATGAAAAGCACAACATGAAAACTGAAACAATAAGTAAACCAAGAACTAATTAAAAAATAATCTATCATAATGAAGATTACAGTAATGACAGTGTACAAAATAAAACATATTAACTATGGAAGTTTATATATGAAAATAACAATTTGATGCAAGGAACATGAAAAACTAAAAGAATCAAACATACATGTACATATCATTGAACATGTATGTTTTGATAAATCTATAAAATGTAAAATATGTTGCATGTAGATTAAAACACAAACGAAAAATTGTTCAAGCCTTAAGAATCAAACATAAGTAAAACATCTGAGGTACCACTATATTTATATTACATTATTTAGATAAAACAATAAATCCATATAGAGCTACTATCATGTTAAATAAGATTATCTGATTGGATGTACATGTAATATAAATGTATTTTTACTTTAATTACTGTACATGATCATTTCACACCTTTAGAAATAAAAGTAATATTCCTATCAAGAACTGTTTCAAGAACTTTATACATGTTTAATTAAAAAAATCTGTTTTACAACATCATTTAGAGAGAACAAAAGTAGGAATCTAGCGAAGTTAAGTACAAATCTGCCTAAATACCACCCAAAAACAAACAAAATCAAAGAGTTATTCCAGTGGTCTCACTTCCAAAATCATCAAAAGATTAACAATATGTTTTCTTAATGCAGTCAAATAAATGTTAATTGTTCTACAGTATTTTTTTTATCCCCATATGAAAATGTAACTTTTACCTGAAGACATAAAATATGGAATGCGAAATTTTCCTGACAACACCCGAGTTCTGAGGCTTTGCAAGGTACTGCCATAAAAAGGAAGGGCACCACACACAAGTACATACAGCACTACTCCCAGACTCTAGGGAAATATTTTTTACACATTTAGTTAGTACATCATAATTGCACCTTAAGTAATATTTCCTAGGAAAACTAAATGGCAAATGAGTTATTTTAATAAAAATGAATGAGTTAACATAAAATTGTTTATTATAAGAACAAAAAAATCTGCTTTTGTTTTACTAATAATCTTTATCATATGCCATGATTATTATCAAATTACTTGAAATTCTTGCTAAATTTATCACTTAATGATTTAAGAAACTGTATAATTCAAAGAAAATATGTATAAAATACTTTAATTATTAAATTTTGCAAAATAAACTAGTTGCAACAGATTGAAAAATAAGTTAAGTGTAGAATAGTTAAAACCATGAGACTGTTTGCAGCATTTAAATTTTCTGGAGAACTGAAAACTGTATTGAAAAAATTAAATGAAATAAAGATTAAGATTTGCAGCATTTGGGATTAAAAGGTGAGACTGTTACAGCACTCACATGATTAGCATGGACCTGGATTCAAATCTCCTTTGCCTAAGTTTTAAGCTCTCCAGAAAAATAAAAAATTCTATGTTGAAAACTTTCATGAGCAGAAAAGTTTATGGATTAAATTGAGACTTTTGCTGGTATGTGATGAAAATAGGATATGTCAAAAAAGCATAATTTTTATTACACCCTATTAGTTGTATGCTCTTTGACTTGAATTATATATACTTTTATTTCTTGTTCATCTGTTTAACCAAATTTTAATACTCTATACTCTAATACTAATGGACACACTAAAGTTCTACCTAAACAAAAGATAATAATTTCCAAACTTACAGATTAAAATTGAAATACTCAATCTTTAACATTTTGAAAATTTGTCAAATACACTTACACAAATTCACTTCACATAATTTATCATAGCATAATAAAATGTTTGGTAATTAACACTACTGATGTTACAACTGTCCACTGAAAAAAGTGAACACAAATTTCTTGTTAATGATATTTCAAGGAATGATCTAACTATCTACTATAATTCAATATAGTTTCTAATACACATTTAACTTAAAAAACTATGACTTACCCACACATCAGCTTTTGGCCCATCATATTCCTTTCCTTCAAAGAGTTCTGGAGCAGCATAAGGTGGACTGCCACACCAAGTTGACAGAAGTCTTCCTGGTTTATAATAGTTGCTGAACCCAAAATCTATTATACACACATATATATAGTTTACATTGTATAGTAATCAATGTAAAAATACAATCAACATGTTTTTTCATTTCTTATTGCATAAATCAAAAGACACTAATGTTTATATCCAAAACATTGAGGGTGTTTCTTTTTCGTTTTTAAATTTACATAAAAAAATGCAAAACTTTGATAGTAAGGAGAAGTCTAGCTACAAATAAAGAGAAAGAATAATTTTAAATTTACATTTAAGCAGCAGAATATTTATAACAAAGCTTTACGTTACAAGTATGTAAGTCGAAAATATATAAAGTTACAAACTTTTCATTCAGTAACAAGCTACAATAAAAAATTAATGTGCTAATATTCTATATATAAATTGTTCTTCAAGCAAGTAAGCAACAGAGCTGAAATTTAAGTATAGTATGTGTACATTATTTTGTTCCCTGAATATAGTTAATGAATCAGATTCATTGGAAATATTCACTAGTTCAACCTGTAGAGCATAAGTACTCTTAAATTCAAAGTGGTTGGAGTTAGGATCTGACTGCATAAACTTGTTTAAATGAATCACATTTAGCAAAAATATTTCACTGATAAATACATGAAACCATGGCTCATATGCTAAGAGTAATCTAATAGTGTAGTTGCAAGTTCTGGTGTATAGTCACTCATGAAATGCATGCAGGTCTTCTTGACCTCATGCTGGATTTTTAATGTCTGATTCTAACTATTTAATTACTGATACTCACTAAAGCTTGCTCTCCATCAGCAGTCAACTAGCAATTCCTAACACTTACAATATACTTTTAAAACAGTAGTTACTATACGACATAGCTGAATTTCCAGTACATTGTCAATGTAATGTACAAATCAACTGTATGCTAGCACACCTAAATCCATCTCACCACAGAATGTGATTATACTAAAATAAGTTGCCATTTGACTGCCTCGTTGTTTGTCCAATTTCAAGCACTTGAATTGCTCTGGCAATATTTATTTCCATCAGAAACCTTTCCCCACAACTAGCAGGTACTGTTACACACTAATTAAAATTATCACCAATAATCACCAAAATATCAAATGATGAAAAATTTAAATGAAATTTGGTGTTTAATATCTTTCCATAGTGGCTGTCACATACTAAATGGTGAAACGATGTGTAATATGTATACAAAAGAACAAATCAAATATGTTGATGCACAAAACTAACAGCAATTTGGTTTTCTAGAACTGCATTCAGATGTAATTCTGAAGAGTACTGATCATTTCTCCCACTTAATTTTTGGTGTAGTATGTTTTCTATCCAACACACATAGAAGTGGTGCAAAATATTTTAGTTACACCACTAAATTATAAGTACAGTGTTCTACTATATTATTCATCAGAGTTTTTAGCCAAAGATATATTTTATCAACCTAATTTTGTGTAAAGAATATAATTCTTTAAAAAGCAGTAAGAAATTAGCCTCTTTTCTACATAAAAAGGATAATTAACAAGTAAAACAATGTTTTAAAGACATGTAAATGTAAATTCTAACCTGCAATTTTGATGTTCATATTAGAATCTAGCAGGAGATTCTCTGCTTTCAAGTCTCTGTGAACTACAAAGCGTTGATGACAATAACTCATTGCTGCAATTATCTGTTTGAATTTTTTCCGTGCATAATTTTCTGTCATACGACCATTAGCCACTAAATGGTCTGAAAATGAAACAGTTAAGACATATTAACAGCATTTTATTCTACTTATAGTTAGAAAGCTTAAAACATAGTCATCTAGATGGTAATTTTTTCACTCTGCTTAAATGTAGAAAACATATCAGTGATATTGAATCACAAATTATCAGAATTTTTTACAAATTACAAAAGAAACCATGATTTTAATTTCCAATAAAAGGAATATTTTATTTTGCCTGTCAAACACTATGGTGAACTGAATAAAATATTTCATTTAGATTTCAAACTTCAATTTTCTATATATCAAATATCACACAGATTAGTTACTTAATAATTAATCTTAAAGTTTTTTTTTTAAAATCTGACTTTAAAAACAATATGTATCTTTAGCATTTTATCCTTCAAATGCAAAAGTAAGTTTAAGAACACAGTCACTCACAGCAGAATGCCAATTCTGATACTGACAATAAATTTTTCTGTTGCAGAATGTCTCTGCAAAACATGGAGTTTGGTTGTGGTTACTTCATAGAAAGATAAACAACTGAATATAATTAAATACAGGTATAAACGTAATGCTAAGCTGTTAAAAATTTAAAAAATTACAATTTCTGTATGCTTGAATGCTTGTGATTCTTTTTTTTTTAAACATTTCTCTTGATTTTTACTTTTAAGCATGAATTCTGACTTAATTATAATATAGATTATTTCTGCAACACCAACATGAAAGTTCAATATATAATTTTATTGAAATTAAGATTTTCTATAAACACAACATAGAAGTAATGACATATATTTATATATAAGAAATATTCTGAACTTTTATATTTCACATTGTAAGTGTAGATCATACCAACATAAAGTGCATATTTTTTATAACACGTATAGATTTTTCTGATCTGCATTTCCACTTACAGTGTACTATATACAAGACTTAATATTCACTTAACATAGAAATACCTTTCACTTTAATCTGAAATCATAAGAAATGTATGGCTCCACCCCTCCCCCTGCAATTTCCATAGTTTTGTTACAAAAAACATGAAATTGTGAGCATTACACAAAAGTTAATTACATAATGATAAATCTCAACAGCTTCCAAATTAAGCCACAGAACTGCAATTTTTACACTTTTGTAAATTTGGCTTTTATGGCTAAAGTTTTCATGTCTTAGTGTTCATAATATATTGTTTCTAACCAGTTATGCAACCCATATCAATGAGTCTAGAACAAAAATTTCATTATAACAACATTTTAACTGTCATCAGACTCAATACACTTTTAATAATAATTTTTCAAATTTTAAAATTCTTACATGTCCATTTGTACAGTAAGTAAAGACTGATCTGTGTGTGAGTTTGTACTTATCAAGTTAACGGAAACAGAGCTTTTGGAATTTTTTTTACACTCAGCATTAAGGTAGTTTCTCTCTTATAATAAGCTTGATTGTGGTTGAAATTGGACAACCAAAAATTTGTTCTACTGAAGAGTTTATTTTAACATCCTACATTTTTTGAGAATTCAGTAGAGTTCTTATAATCAAGTCTAAATTCAGAATAATTTTCGTATCTAGGTAGTGTTTAACTGACTTTCTGTTGTATAATTTTTTTTTCAATATTTATTTTTACATTTAAATTATTTCTCAAAACAAAATTAAATTATTTACACTGTTTTGGTAAATTATGTAATAAATATTAAGAGAGGTAAATGCAAATTCAGTAACTGTCATCCCAATTTTATACATAAGGATAAATGTAATCATCAATTCATGATCACTAAGTCTGGTAAGCATGTTACAAGTAAAGTGTATACAATTTGGACACAAAAACTGATTCAAATTCCTAAAATTAGGTAATATTATCCCTGACATAGTAATTAAAATTTCACTCACCAAATATTTCTCCCTGACTTGCATACTCTGTTACTAGATATATCATCTTTTCTGTTTCCATAACCTGGAATTTATTTCTAAAGTTACCACATATCTATTTCTAAATATAATAGTTGACAAAAACTAAATACATTTTATGGTCTTTAAAACCCAATATTATATATTATGTTTTTACAGTGATGAAATTAGGTGATATAATCATAAAAACCAGCTTTATACTCACCTAAAAATTTCCTACAGTGTAACTTATTTCAAACACAATGGCAGAAACTTAGAAGAATGTTTTCTTTTTTCAGTTTTAATATCCATATTTAGAAAACATATAACTGATACATAAAGAAAAAGTATGGAAATATCTGTCACACCCAAAACTAGACAATAAAAATTAATAATGCATTAAGCATCAATTAAAACTTGTCTATACTTGTATTATGTCATTTTAATATATTTTCCATTGACAGATTCTATGTAATTATTCTTAAAGACACTCATAACATGTGCATAAATAAGACTCAGACAATTTAAACAGAACATCTGGATTTGTCTCTCTAATGAAACTCTTGTCATAAAAGAGATATTTAACCTCTCAAAACTTCAAAGATGATTTAAACAGCATCACACCACCTATTTAATTTATTATGAAAGCAGGAGTCAAAATCAAATTTTCAACTTTATGATTAAAATGAATTTCAAACAACTGAAATCCTTTCCTTGTTGAGTTTGAACTCATACTGTCAATAACCACCTGACTCAAAGTTTTGAGTGTCCTTAGTACAAAGCAGAGTATACATCAATTCACCCATAATTCTCTATGACCCTCACCTTTCACATAACTTATTGTACATGTCATAAAATTTTACATAAGCTCTACTTTCCTGCCATAATTCACATTTATAAGTTGCAGTCATGATAAAAAAAACACATATCATCCAGTTGTGGGGAGGTGGTTAGGAATGTATTTCAGAGATTTACCTCTTTTAAAATTCATTTTAATCCAGAAAGGTTAACTTCAAATCAAGTGGACATACCTCTCAAATGCTGAAAGCCAGAATACCTAAATTAAAAAGGAGGTGGAAAATGAAAAGAGTTAACATTTGACAAACAATATAGGTTACAAGGCAAAAAGTTGGTAACTTAGACCACACCCAATATGTGGTGAAGCAGAGTCAGAATAGCACCTAGAACCAGAAATATTTGAAGAAATTCATTCAAATAGTGGAATGGTATCTCCTTGAGATAGACAATGCAGCAGAGGAAGCCCTGGTTGAGCTGGCCAGTGTTGAGCAATCAAAAGAATTCAACATTTCAATGAATTGGCCAATACTAAAAGAAGAATGCAAAGAAGAAAGTAAGCATAAAGAAAAAGGTTCTTTCAAGATTGGCTCAAAGCCTCCATCAGTGAAAAGCAGTATCTGAAATTGAAGATCAGTTAAGGGGAATAAGATGGTTGTTTCTCATTGCTAAGGCATTGATTACAGGACAACCAAGCCATTCTGAAGTGTGAAGGGTTCACTATGTAGGGAGAAGCCAATGATTTCTGTAAAGAAAATCCACATGAAGGTTTATAACACCTAGTACATGACAAGCTCTGAGTTACCTATGAGGTGAATAGAACCAAAAATGAAAAAAGAGAACACAGAAAAACTAAAGCTACGAAATCCACTTCCTCCCTAATTATTAATAAACATCACCATTGTAAAACAAATATCTGTGTAAAGTAAAACACACTGGTGTAGCACAGTTAGAAACTTTTGACAAGTTCACTGAACTGCCCAAATATACAAAAGGTTGATGTGGGATTCTAATTCCTGAGGAGACCAGATACCTTAAAAACAACATTCCCTTAAGACAGCTCTCCGGCTCTCAAGTGAGGCATCTGGGAAGAGGTGCAGATTTGTATGAGGTGGTAGAAAAAGGGAGTAGCAAACTATAAATTTAACCAAAATTGAATGTCATCAAGAGTGATAGAAAAAAAAATTCCTGAAATAACGGGTCAAAAGATAGATGTCATTTAGAAGCAACATCCCATGAGGAATGTTGCATATGAGCTAGCCCCAAAATAATAACATTATTAAGTGAAGACTTTGCCTCTATAGGAAAAAAAAAACGTATCTTTGGCAGTAAGTGTAAAAGACAGAAGAGTATGACAATTAGACTCCAAAGCTTGAAATGCAATAGGAGTTTGTTGAAGTGTTCCTTGAGCTGTGATGGTCCAAGATCCTAGATATACCAAAAACTGTGTTCTAAATGAGATGTAGAGTTATGGAAAAGCCATCCAATAAACATGACCACCTGTATGGCCAACTTAGTGTGTAAGAAATGGAATGGATGAAAGAGTCAGAAAAAGCCAGATGCCCCGTGTAAAAGTTGATGTTGAGTGAATGGAAAAAAACCAGTAAAACTAGAGTACCTGTCAGAAAACTTTGAAGCCAAACGTAAGGACAGAGGACTGATAAACTACATGCCAATACCAAAAACAAATGATGGGATAGTAAAATAAAGATATAAAGATACACATCCTGTATATCCCCCCCAATGTCATACTACAGTCATGACTAAGAAACTTTTGTTACAACCTCATGTATTCAAATTGAAAATGATGTTGTTCCAAGAAAAGTTTAACTGAGACAGGTCTATGACAGGTCTCCAAACTCTAAATTTCCTTAGATCTAGAAGAACTAGAAAGATAAAAGAATATAACCTAGAGAAATGAGATAAACAATTTAGCTTACTGCTTTCTGAAGATATTTAGACTTCTTGATCCAGAATTTGTGTGTGGCTTTGATGTTGGTCACTCAGTATGGTTGAAAGGAATGAGCAGAAATAGCTAACAAGTAGATATAAAAGTAAGGTAGGAAAACATTACTTTCTGGTTGTTTTAAAGGAAATAATACAAGAAGTCCAAATGCAAAAAAATGATTCAGCTCTTATTGGTATGTTGTTCTTGAAAGGAAGTCAAGTGAGGGTCAAAATTCCTGTAAGCATATGGTTCAAGAAGAAAGATCATCCAATATCAGCTGAAAACAAATGGAAGGAGGGGTAAGTATCTATTAACACAGTACTGGACTAAGGTGTCAATGGAAAATAAAAGCACATGATAATAGAATCAACATCAAAAACAGCCCAGAGTAAAGAAGGCTACAAGGTAAAGATGTGTTTCTGACCAAAGTAAATAGGTAGAGAGTAGATGCAGATACAAGAGTAGATGATAACTAATAATTAGTCTAATAATTAGAAGGAAGTCTCTAAATGAGACAAGTCAAAATGCACAGAGGAATTTTTATTGGTTGTTTGGCACAGATAGTTGGTTTGTGCCAACAAAACGCCAAACAACAAACCAAAACAAGTAGAGAAAAAACTGACAACTGGTCAGAGAAGAATACCCTCCTCCAAAAAAATATAACTGAGTGTCAGGAACCTGAGAAGTAGATTGAGAAGAGGAAGATGACCCAACTAAAAAGGGTCTAGATCTATAATTACTTTAGAATATATCTTTAATCAAATACATTCATGTAATTTTTTGAAGTTTTTGGGCAAGCATTCTGTACATATTATGATATTCTACATCAGAACATAGCAAACTCCTCCTGACATTGAAGGCCACTGAGGTTACTCCCCATGCTACTTTGAATTCCTCACAAGGAGTTACCATTGAGAGAGATTTAAAGAACATCCCCGAGTCAGAGATCCTCACTAGTTTCTCCAGTCAAGGAGTTTCCGCTGTATCATATCTCCACTCATAAAATGGAATTATGCAGCCTACCAATGTTCTTATACTGATGTTTACGTCACTACGTCCACCTATCACTGTCAAGGCAGGTTATCTGAAATGTAAAGTACAGCCCAATATTCATAACCCTCTCAAGTATTTCCAGTGTCAATGGTTCAGAAATTCTAAGGCATCTTGCTGTGGTTCTTTGACAAGTGCTAATTGTGGTGAAAAAAAACATGATGCCTACGAGTATCAATTGAACCATCACTGCATCAATTGTGGTGGTCCCCATACCTCATACTTTCATTCTTGCCCTAAGTAGGTGAAGGAAAAAGAGGTACAGTGATTGAGGACTGTCAACAAAATTTTTTACCCCAAGACTCAGAAATTGTTGTCCCCTGTTCCATCTCAGACATATACTGCTGCACTCCGTTCCACTGCTACAGTGGGAGCACAGACAGATTTTTCTGTGCCTCCAACAGTCTTTTTTCTTTACCAGGAATGCAAGAGTTGACAAGTCTACTCCTGTCTCTGTTCCCACTGTTGCATCCAGTGACTGCTCAGGTCCCTCTTTGACCCCGAGGTGCAAAACCATTATTCAGCCATGTACTCAATCTCTGGAGTCACCATCCTCTGACAAAGATCTGCCCAAACAACCCAGGGCAGATTCCAAGGAGGTCGATAGACCTATTTCTACTACAGAAAAATGTGGTAACAAAAAAAGGTTCTCCACCCAATTGCAACTGTGATAAAGGCATTCATTCAAAAAACATCTAGATATTCATGAGAGAAAGGACCAGCTTAAAAGGGTCATCATAAAAAAACTGATTACTGGAACAACATCTAGCATAAACAGGACTTGGGCAGTTAAATATATTATAGTCCTGTTTGCTTTGATGTGATAGTTAATACTGATATTTAATTATTAACCTAATTTTATTTACTTCATTAATATATCACTAAATAAAATTTTATGTTACTCATTTACAAACATATTGCTTTGGATGTTACATTTTAAACTATTTTCAGTAAATAAAATTTTAGTGAACTTGTGAATGTCATCCAGCTTGAGTTTTATTTCATTTCATTTAAAATATTTATTATTCAATTTTTATACACATTTGATTCTTAACCAAATTGCTTCAACTCCCACAAGGTAACATTTTCTTAAATCGAAAATGTATTTCCAAAAATACTTACCTTCATTCACACTACAGCTATTACTCAACTGCTAAGGTTTCTTTTCCTTTGCCCATCTAAGCATTGGTCTGATATTTTTCTCACTTACTCCAATCTTTTATTCCCCCCACTTAATTACCCTTGGCAATATCTGACTCATGACATTCTCCACCTATGTCAATGCACCTTTTATCTTGGTACTGTATATAAGCACCTCCATCAAATAATATTATCACTTTTTGAGACTGACCCAATCTGCAGTCTCTAATACCAGCTCTTAGTGGGGAGGAAGGGTGGGAGAGTGTGAGGGAGGTAAGTATTATTCGTAATACATTTTCAATTTAAGAAAATGTTAACTTCCAAAACATACTTACCACTTCTCACACTATATCTAGAATCCTACATTGATAAGGTGGAGGGGCTGGTGGGGGCATTATCCATACAGAATGTGTCTGCATAGATCGTGGTCATGCCAATGAAAAAATACCACCCAAGTGGGAGAAGCACACTACATCCAGAACAGGGATGCTCTTCATTGGAATCAGACTGTAATTCATGCATTGCAGACTGAATTTGACATGATCCATCATCACCACAGGCCAGGCCCCAACCAGGTAACCGATGTCCCACTGCTCGGGTTGGAATAATAGGGCTATGGCCCATAAATCCCACATTGGTGGATGGGGCATTTGTACTACAATAGACATACTTGTGAGTGGATCTCAACTTGTAGCTATAGAGGAATGTGTTCTGACGCACCTGAATCACAATGAGAAGTTAGGCCACACTGAAGTGGACAAACCCTCTCCTCAACCTGAAGAAGTCTGAAAGACAACACCCAAAACTTGGAATGATGGATAGTGTATGCCACATTCAACCTAAGAAAACAGAACTCACCTGGTCTGGAATTATGAACACTCACCCTCACTTCCCAACTCTGTGGGCAAGGTAAATTCCACTTGCCCCCAGAATTATGGGGAGGACATGGAACAAACGGTGATCAACTTATGATCCACTCTACGTTTGGAATTACCAGGAGACAATAGACCCTCTTCCATGAACAATGCACTAAACCAATATTGATCAAAAAGAAGGAAATGCTCAACCCAAGCAGTTAGATGATCATCAAATCCAAACTGGTATTACGAGTAGGCTGGTGCTACTCCTAAT
>NW_013668029.1:36111-57734 GCF_000517525.1 Limulus polyphemus | reverse complement strand
AAAGTAACCATGGATAAGTCCCATGAAACTGAAGGGTCACAATGAATAAAAAGCCATTGTCTAGCACCTCTAAAAGCCTTAGTGCAGGCAATATAACACTTTAAGGTCCTTACTGGACATAACAAATGATTGAAATCCAACTGATCCTAGAGGTGAGAAATAGCAGTCAGATGAATCAGTGAAAAGGATTTATCCCCTTCCCTGGCTGTCAGTGTCTTAGGTAAGAAGGACCTGTCTGAGTACAGAAGGACATAGGGAGAATGATAAAGCATTCTGTGCACATGTAGCACAAACAACACCAACTGGTGACATTCACAGGCCAACAGCAACAAAAAATAAACCTTAAGGGAAAGGTAGTACTTGGTACATGAGGCTAAGGACTCAACCAGATGTCGAGAAAGAGCATGTAACATCACCTTTATATCCCAGTGAAGTAACTGAAATGGTCATTTGGAACGAAGGGCCTGAAGTGACTTCAAGAGGCTGGAGGGCACTGGCAGCTCAAATAATTTCTGTCTCTTCAAGTATTTAAAGGTAGCTGATAAGGCCACCTTATATAGGGAAATTGTGGAAGATGTGAAACCCTTGTCAAAGAGCAGGTCAAAAAGTAGGTTTATCCTCCTCACAATACACTATTGTCAATATGTGTGTCACTTAATTTGATAAATGTCCATCATGGGATGATGCAGAAACTGAGACAAGTACATGGCAACCTTAGAAGTTAAACCCCGATGTCATGCGAACCTCCACACATGAACCATGAGCTTCGGGATGAATTGGTGTAAGACATTGTATTGTGGCTGCCTCAACAGAGATGACCAAAAAGAGTGGAAAATGTGGAGACTCCTGAAGATATTGCAGAAGTGAAAACCAGAGTTAAGCTGGCCAATCCAGTACTACCAACAAAACATGAACTGGAGGTTCATGATCCATTGGTCACATATAGACCACTGAAGGGGTCTCATGTGCATTCGTCACAAAGGAATGAAGGATTAGAGTGATGTCCACAACCCAAAAAAGAAAGAACCAAGATAGAGAAGACATAAGCATTGGTCTGCCTGTTTTATAGCATGGAGCCGGATGGGAGTTGGTTAAACCTGACTAAGATACGTGTTGAAAAAGACACTCAGGTGGATAATATATTTTGTTGGAGTGAGAAGAGATGCCTCGACTCTGAACAGAAATCCTGCCTTGGTTGCCTTGGAAAGCAGTAGCCAGATGTCCATGGAATGGTATGTTTGCAGGCCCAGGTAATATAGGTGATGAGAAAAGGTTCATATTATTTGGCAGAAACTGTATGGAGCCAATGCTAGTCCAAAGGACAGAGCCACGAACTGTCTCACCAGATCCTCGTGCACACAACGCAGATAGTGATGCTATGACTCTGTTATGAGAATGTACTGATAGGCATTGGCAACATCCAATTTGGTCATCCATAGTCCTAGCCAAAAATGGCAATGCATAGTGAGGAATGACACCATCATGAAATTTGGAGGATCTAGGAATTGATTTAGATGAGAAAGATCAATGACCAGACACCAATCTCCTATCATCTTGGGCCCAACAAACTGGAACAACTCTCTCCACTGTCCCTTTGACCAACAAATCTCTGATAACTGTGAAACAAAGTTCTGATATCTGTGAATATGCAGGAGGTGAAAACACTACAGCTTGGGAAGATAATGGTTGTGGAGATGTGAACTGAATGACTAATCTTGATGCAAGAATCTGTAGTACCCATGAATCCATGGTGAAGGTTTTCCATTGTTCAGACATTTTGGAGCCAAGACCCAAAGACTCCAAAGGCACACAGTAGTCACTGCTGCTGCTGGGGATGTTCCGACCAAGCAGAGGAACATCATGGATATGGACAGTATCTCTTCTGGGTATCAATGGACAAAAGGGCTGATGTCAAGGGTTGGGACCTTCGACCTCCTGTAGAAGCTGTGGACAGGGATTAGCACAGACAGTTGACATCAACCCTCAAATCCCACGAAAATCAAGGGTTGGAGAAAATGGCCTCATATAATTCCTGGAGGGTGGTAGTAGTTAGACGAATGTCCTTCAATAATTCATCTCTACCCAACAACCTAACCTTCCAGCCAAGAAACTAGGGAATGTGCAGAAGCTCACAATCAAACCAAGGTGGATGCTAACAAGGATCCCAACTTGTCATCAAAGTGATGTGGTGATCACTGAGAGGCTTCCTAAAAAAGGTATAGGATGATAAATACTTCAGTACTATAGTTAGGGTCAGAGAATTCCTAGAAAACTGTTATCTATTCAGGTTGAACACAGACTGTTCTGGAATCCCACATTTCCAGGAGCAGGTCTATCCACTGAGAGTCTAAATATGCTTCCACCTGGTGGTGGTAGGTGAAAGCATGTTGTTCTGGCAAATGTGGCAGACAAGGCATAGCTGTCCCTTCACATAAATGAGCAGCAAACCTCCCTGCATGAACCACAATATCAGGGAATGGAGGGAGAACTAAGTATTTGCCCTCAGACCTTTCCACTATCAAAGAAGACTCCAGAGCAAACAGGGAAAAACCCTAAACATTACACACTTGAAGTACTAACAAAAGAAAAGGAGCCATAGGCAGCTGATCCAAATTGGCCTCAGGATAAGCTAACAGAGTAAAGGAAGGCACTGGAAAAAGCAAAACTAAATTCTCTCCAGAATGTCCAGAATTGCTTGCAAGTGCAGTCTCAGAGCTCCATGAAGAAACACCGACAGAACGAATGTATGTCTCCATCTCACTATGGATAAGGACACAGAGAGCCTCAAACGAGAGCAACTACGCCTCCCCCCCAATTCATGAGCAATGCTAAATATCAGACCAGATAAGAGAGACCTGATTTGCCTCCAGATACTTTAATACAGGAGTGCATGCTGTAAATTGGCTTGCCAAATGAAAATTTCTTCATAGAGAGTGTCATGAGACAGATATTGCCAAGGGCAATTAAATGGGGAATAAGTTACTAAAGCAAGTGAGAAAAAATCAGACCAATGCTTAGATGGGCAAAGAAAAAGAAACCCTAACAGTCAAGTAATACCTGTAGCATGAGTTAAGTATGTTTTAGAATTATTTGCATTTGCTGTGGTTTTATTACTTGCATTCTTGAATATTCTGTTGTACACAATCTATGCTAGCATATTACCACAATCAGCATGCTGGTGCTGTAAATGAATGCATAGTAGCATAACTGGCATGTTATTGCTAGTTTTGTAAGTCATCTGTGAATGCTACTACTACGTAACTGTCAATACTTAAACTTGCTTTTGGTAACCTGAAGACAGTTCTGGTATTGGAGTTGAAAGTTCATTTCAGCAAAGCAAATAGTCAAAAGTACAGACATTTCCATGTCTTGTCCAAGTGAGATTCTCTAATTTTTCTTGAGAAGGTTACAGGCCTTATTAGTTGTTTCAGAATTTAAAATATCCTTTATGCATTTAAAATTTCATAATTATTTTTTACATGTTAAATATTTCAACACTATTAATATCATTAGATGTATAAATACTTGAAACAACTGGTCAACATAATTATTAATAAATGTATATTCACTGTATAAAGTAATGCATCAAAACATCAAAGAATAATAACTATAACAAAATCTTGTATTCTACAGGTACTGTTAATGTAAATTATCACAATGACATCAGACTTGCTTACTTGATACAATCGAATAATATAAGGATGCTTCAATAACTTCATTATCTGAATTTCACGGAATATCTTTTTCAGGTTTTCTTCATCCAGGTTGGTTTTATCTATGATTTTAATAGCAACCTATAAAACAAATACAAATAAATTCAATTAAGTCTCTTAACAATGTGGAAACATATTTTTCTACAATTTTTAGAAAGATATTATTAAACAC
Organism: Limulus polyphemus; assembly: GCF_000517525.1. Lineage (NCBI taxonomy): Eukaryota > Metazoa > Arthropoda > Merostomata > Xiphosura > Limulidae > Limulus > Limulus polyphemus. The sequence goes on along the minus strand of NW_013668029.1, from coordinate 53,849 downwards.
TTTTACTGCTAGCAACAAATTACTTATAAGTACATTAATGTTTAGTGAAATGGTAATCTGATGGATCAAAGTAAAAGGAAATGAATAGTGTTTTTATCTGCTTTTTCATTAATAACCTATGGAAATATTTTGCATTTATGAACTGATATATGTTTATTTATGAATTTTACTCATTTTGTAACTTCTATTAGTTTGTGATTTGAATGTGCACTACTTCAGACATTAACACTTAAAGGTACAGTATAATCATGTTTTGTTTATTGGTAATCTGTGTGGGTCTCAGAAGCAAACAAGTGGTGTATTTTTTGTGCTTTGTAACTAATAACCTATTCAACATTTCTTTATAGTTTCATTGGTTATAATATTTAAGATATTTCTTAATTATTATTTTAAATTGTTGGTTAGCATGTGGAATTAGAACTAACTTAAATCCTTTTTTGGCCAAGCCCTTTAAAATATTATTGGGATTATGTTCATAAGTATTATTAGGAGGAAAGGTACCCCCTGATGGTTTAATGCATACTATTTACTAATTGTTATAGGTTTAAGTTTTCTGGTGTATTGATCTGTTACTTTAAATATCTTAGCCAATTTGTTATATGTGTATGGGATAGTTTTCACTAATTTATGTATAATTACTTTTTAAATAACATGGTTTTCACTCATGATCAATATAATTTACTTTTTTTTAATCAGAAGTTTCCAATAAATAATGCTAAAAAAAATGTAGATGCAATAAGCTAAAAACAAATATAATGATGAATAAAGGGTACAATACATGACCACAAATGAGTTTACACAAAACACTGTTACAGCAAAGTCAATATCAGTATTATTGTTAAGATCTAAAAGTGTTTTCCTAACAAGAACATTTTGAAGGAACTATGATTCTGCATAATTTTACATACATTTTTTTCTCAATAGTATTGTGATGGTCAATGTATAGCTATTTTACAGGTTGTCACAGTTACTTCAATTAGCACTGACAATTAAATATTGATCATAATAACGTGACAATAATCAAGTGTGTTTGATCTACTGTATCAATGTTTTAAACCCAGCTCAAAGACTATATATATATTAGATAATTTTCTCATGCCTGAACAGATCTTCATAGAATTCTAATTCACTCTTAGGGAAATATACTGGACAGAAATTCAGAACCTCTTACAATGATACAAATGTGGTATAAAGATAACACAAATTTCTTTCTCCTAAAGAGTGTATATATTCAATAAGATGATCAACATTTTTCCCTAGCATTCTAGTTTAAAACTCACTAAGTCCAGGCCTAAGCCATTTGCTAGTTCAACTTTAGGTGTTACTCTATCACAAGATTTGGTCAAGAACGGACCTGCAATTTCATGGGTTAGTCTTTTTATTTCAATCTTACATTTGTAAGTGTCACATGAAGTAGAGATAAATCTGAATTCTAGTAATCCAATTTTGTAATTGGTCAGCTTTGAAGGAATGTAAAATGTGAGAGCAGTTTTGATAGTTTTAAACAGATTGTTTTGAACCTGAAAGAGCCAGGACACAATGTGAAACTTTATCCACACTGTTCTGTATTACTGATCTTTCAGCTTCTGGCCACGTATATACTATCTCCTATTTTAATTTGACCTATGATTTCAAATTCAGTTTAAAAACCTATAAATGTTTTCCTTAGATACAACCCTTTCCATGCATATAACTTTTCTAATTGTTTTAAGAGTAATTTCTTATATTGGACAATCACCCATTGTCCCAATCATTCTTCTGCTTTTGTCTCCCATTATTGCAGTAGTCAGATAACTGTGCTCTATCTCCAACCATTGGAATTACACAGATAACCTCAACCAAGACAACTTTTGGCTGGTGGCTCGGATTCAATTACTGTGAAAGTGGCAGTTCATCTACATTTTTGATTCCCTCAAAATATTTTTCTCTCTCATTTGAGATATCTTATGAGAAATGTCTCTCTACTTTGGTAAAGCTTAAGGTAGAGGAGAAGGAAAGAAGTAATCATCTAAGGTTGTGATCAGATGACGTCCTCTATTGCATACAAAGTGTTCTCTGTATTTCAATAAGCATTCCAAACGTTTATGTTTGTCACCCAGAAATCTGATCCATTTTTTCCAAAATCACTAATAATGTCAGTCTTTCTCATGCAGATCAGCCAAGCCCAAAAAATTCAGCCACACTAAGAAATCAGTACAACAATCCAGCATTCCCAAGGCTCCATGCTGAATGGGAGAATTAAATGCTATGAAATGAGCAGTAGCAGGGGACATTCTCTAAAAAGAAGAGAAATGTTAATGCCTTTCTTCACTCCTCAAGGTGGATTCCTGTACATGGTGAGGGGACTTCCAAGGGAAGGTTCTGTATTTTCAGTTCACCTCCTCTGGGATCTAAACATCCACCCAAGTGTTTGTGATGCATGGTGACCCATGAAAAGGAGGAAAGGATCCTGGTGGTTGAGGGGTATTGCTGATGGGTTAGTTTATGTCAGTGGCAGTTTAACACACCACTTTGGCCTTGAATTCTTGTAGATGGGTGGCCTTGGGGTGGCTCACCCAGGGTCAATCAGCTGGTCTAGTTGGACTTGGGTCAACCAATTACCAGTGTTGGACATTCTCAATGGATGTTGTGGACATTGTTTCTGATACTGGTATTTGAGTATAGTGCCCACAAAATCCTGGCATCTCTACAATGATTGGCTTTACCACTGCATTGTATCCCCTTGTAGGACTCTATGGTGGGTGGGGTCAGTGGCCACTGAAGATTTTCCTTTTTCATAGATTCTACACCTAGTGACCCAAAAAAAATAAAAACATTGATTGGAAAGCAACCACATTTCGAAGGCTCTGAACATCAGTCTCCATTCTGCACCTGAACCTCATTTTTTCATCATCCACTCTTTATAAGACAAACCTTTTGGGCAAATGTCTCCCTCTTATATTCAGAAAGGATTAGAGGGGCTTGCTGGCTCTCCAAAATCATTTAAGAAGCAATGTTTTGCAGACAATTTGGTAGAAACATCTACATCGAAACACTGCAAACTCCTACTGAGGTTACTCGCCATATTACTTTGAATTCCTCCGAGGAGTTATCGTTGAAAGGGATTTCAGAAACATCCTCTACTCAGAGATACTTGCTGGTTTCTCCAGCCATGGAGTTTCTGCAGTGTGACTTATCTCCACTCGTAAAGAATGAAATATGCTGCCTACCAATGTTCTTATAATGATGTTTGCATTGCCACGTGTGCCTGCCACTGTCAAGACAGGTGATCTGAGCTGTAAGGTACAGCCTTATATTCCTAATTGTCTCTGATGTTTCCAGTATCAGTGGTTCAGACATTCTAAGGCATCTTGTTGCGGGTCTTTGATGTGTGATCATTGTGGAGGCAAAGACCATGATGCTTATGAGTGTCAACTGGACCCTCACAGTATTGACTGTGGTGTTATCCACCCCGCTTACTATCAATCTTGCCCTAAGTGGGTGGAGGAAAAGGAGGTACAGCATTTAAGAACTGCTAACAACATTACTTATCCAGAGACTCGAAAATTGTTGTCTCCTGCTCTATCTCAGACATATTCTGCTGCTCCTTCTCTGCCTCCATCAGAGTCTTTCTAACACCATGTGAAGAGTCTCTTACCCTCCATTGTTGCATGAGTTAATGAGTCACCATTTACTCCTGTCTCTGTCCCCACTATTGCTTCCATCGACTGCTCAAGGCCTTCTCTTTCAGCCCCAAGGTGCAAGACCATTATTCAGTCATGCCCTCAGTCTCTGGAGTCTCCACCCTCTGACAGAGATCTGCCAAATCAACCTAGGGCAGGTTCCAAGGAGTTCTACAGACCTCCTTCTACTAAGAAAAAAGCATGGTCCCAAGCACAAGGATTCTCTGCCCAGTTCTCTTCCACCAAAATGAATATAACCACATTAATACAGTGGAATCATCAAGGTTTTCATTCTAATTTGGATAACATTAAGGCTTTGATCAATTCCTATCATCCCATGTGTCTCTTCTTACTGAAAACATTCCTGAAACCTGCTCATACTGTCACCTTTCAACAGTTTTCTTTATACCGGAATGACAGTTTGTATGATGGAGGGGGTGGCACTACTGGTTGACCAGCACATACCCACCTTGTCTGTGCCACTCAATACACCCTTGGAGGATGTAGCCATCCGATTCTCTGTGGTTGTACCAGCACTATTTGTTCTCTCTAACTATCTCACAGAACAGTTGCCGTCTTCCTTTAAAATCCTGGACACTTTAATGGACACAATCCCCTCTGGGGTAGTGCTGATATTGATGGAAGGGATCATTCTGTGGAGTGTATTCTCTCAGATCACAACCTTTCTCTCTCCAACACCGGTACTTTTACCTATTTTCATGCACCTAATCAGTCTTTTACTGCTATTGATCTATCTTTTTGATCCCCATCACTTTTTTCTCATTTTTCCTGAAGGGTTGACAGTGACCCATGGGGCAGTGATCATTTTCAGAGAGATTGGCTGTAGTTGATGTCACCAGACACAAGTTCCATGGTGAAAGTTGGAGCAAGCTGACTGGCTCCCTTTCAACTCTCTCTCCCGGAACTCGATGCTGTTTTCTTTAGTCTTCTGTCTATTAATGACTGCATGGAAGCAGTAACTAATTGTATAATTCTTCAAGCAGCTGTTCATTTTATCCCCAGAACTTCCGACACGTTTCCCATAGTATATTTGTCAATGGTGGGCTTTTTCTTTTTGAGCTGATCATCTCTACGATTATAATCGCCCTTTTACACTGCTCTTCATCTGTCTGGCAGTACATTGGTTTAGCCCAATGATGCTCGCTATAAGATGCTGCACCATCTCACTCCTGCCTCTCTTGCTTTTCTTCTGGTTGTTTAAAACCAGATCTGATAGGAGAACATTTTTTCTAATTTTTGGTGCCAGCTACTTACCTTTCTCTAAGCCTGAGAAGGATCCCAAGATTTCTTCTAATTATCATCCTATTGCTTTGACTAGCTGTCTCTGTAAGGTCTTAGAGAGGATGGTTAATACTCCTCTTGTTTGGTTCCTCAAATCAAACAAAACTCCTCTTGCCCACCATGGACCACATGATATGACTTGAGACCTCGATCAGGGAAGCCTTCCTCAAGTGGGACCATCTTGTTTCTGTTTTCTTCAATCTTTAGAAGGTTTACAACACTCTGTGGAAGTACAGCATTTTGATGGACCTCCAATCATATTGGTTGCATGGCCATCTACCAATTTTTATTCATAACATTTTACTAGACAGACAATTCCAAGTCCACGAACTTGAGAGTCCCTCAGGGCTGTATCTTGAGTCTCACACTTTTCAGTATCAAGATCAATGCTATCACAAAGCAACTTATCCTACAGTTGCAAACAGCCTATATGACTTCAACATTTCTTGTCAGTCGTCGACAAGGAGGTTCATTGAGCAGCAGCTTAAAACTGCCCTTAATTGCTTGTTGAAGTGGACCACAGGAAACAATTTTTCCTTTTCTTTCTCCAAAAGCCTTACATGCACCAATGAGGTTTACACTCCGAGCTTTGTCTCGGTGATGTTGTTCTTCCTGTGGTTCATGAGGCAAAGTTCTTGGGCTTATCTTTGACTGTAAACTTATTTTCATTGGTCACATCAAGCAGCTACGTGTCAAGTGTACAAGGGCACTCAACATCCTCCATGTCCTCTCTTCCATCTCAAGAACTATTGTGAACTCATTTGATCCAAACTGGACTATAGGTCTCTGGTCTGTGGTTTGGCCAGGGCCTCTACCTTGAAGATGTTTAACCCCATTCATCATCTGGGGCTTTGGCTGTGCACGGGGGCTTTCTGCACTTCTCCAGTCAAGAGTTTCTACACTGAGTCCTACAAACCTCTTCTTCACCTCTGCCATTTTCAACTATCTTTGCTTCAACCCTTACCACTGCATCCCACCTAGGGCTGTGTCCTTCTTCTTTGGTGGGCTGTGCTCTTTCAGTGCAGTCTTCTACTTGTCAAACCTCTTTTAAACCATTCTTCTATTCCCATTTATATGGATGGTTCAAAATCAGGTGACTCTCCGGGCTCTGCCATGGTTTGCTGTGGCTTCATAGTTGCTCACAAAATCCCCCCAACAGTTTCTGTATTCACTGCTGAGTTGTATGCTATTTCTCTTGCCTTGGAACATGTAGAAGCTATGCAGTACACTGATCGTACTATTTACACCATGTCTCATAGCTCTCTAACTAACTTCCTTGGTGGGCTGTGCTCTTTCAGAATAGATGGTCTATGAATCCTCAGTTGGCTGAATTGGGTCTATCATTAGATGATGTTGCTCAGTCCAATGATTAGCCCATCCTACCATGGCTCATTACCATCCCCACTTGTGACCTTTCCTGGAGTCATCTGATGAGGACAGATACTTCCAATTGGAAGTACCAACTTCTCTTTTCTGATCACCTTTCAAACCATTCTTTTGTTCCCATTTTTATGGCTGATTCAAAATCAAGTAACTCTGTGGGCTCTGCCGTGGTTTGTTATGGCTCAGTGGTTGCTCCCAGGATTCCCTCTACTGTTTCTGTGTTCACTGTTGAGTTGTATGTCATTTCTCTTGCATTTTATTATGTAGAAGCATGGCAGTACGCTGACTGTACAATTTACACTGACTCTCTTATCTGTCTATTGGCCCTGTAAATGCTTCACATTAGTTCTCACCTTGTTCTCATTGACATTCACAAACAACTGGCCTAATTTTTTCTGAAATCTGTTTCTATCCAGTTTTTCTGGATACCTGGTCATGTTGATATTCATGGGAATGAGCTTGCTGACACCACAGCTAAGTCAGTCTGCTTTGGAGTGGTCACATCAATACCTGTCCCATATATGGTCTTGTGTTCAGGGCACAGCTTTGTGCCAGATGGCAGTCAACTTGGGGTGAGCAACTTCATAACAATCTTTTCCAGATAAAACTTGCTGTTGTTTTTTGCCAATCTAGTTTTGTCCATGCTTTGCTTTCATGCCATCATTATGACTGCAAACAATGGTACCATTATAGACATGTTTTTTCTTGGGGTTTACCCTTGACTATGGACAGTGTCATTGGTAATGATGACAATGTTCAGATGTTCATTGTGTTTTTAGCTTTTTACAGGCCATTGGCTTTTTTATTCTATTTAAGTTTTTTTACCTGATTTTTGGGCATTGTTTAGCTTTTACCTTTTCTTTTTTTACATCTTATAGTATTTTACTTCTGGCATTTATATTTGTTGTTTGGTGCAGATAGTCTAGTTGCTTTGTGCCAAGAAATGCCAAACTACCTATCTACCATCTAAGGGTTTACCTTTGACAATGGACAATTTCACTGACAATGGTGCCACTGTCCAGCTTGCTTGTGTATTTAGATTTTTGCAGACCTTGGGCCTTTTTAATTCTGTTTCAGTTTTTTCCTTGATTTTTGGAGATTGTTTAGTTTTTAACTTGATTTATTTTTACTTTTTTTTTTGGAATTTTACTTTTTTTTGTCTTTTTACTGGTTGTTTGGCACAGATAGCCACATTGCTTTATGCCATTAAACCCCAAATGACCAACAAGCCTCAAAAATAGCTATAGACACTACTAAAGGTGAATGAAATACAGGATGGGAGGTTGAAATTAAAATGAAGTAATGGAGAACAGGCTGAGGGAGGTGAAATTCAGAAAGAAGACAACCTGACATAGTACATCCCAGAAATGAAGACATCAAGAACAAAGGGAAAGAAAAAAGAAGTAGGTGAACAAGGCTCAAGTAACAAGAGAGCCAGATTATTGGTAAAAAATTACTGAAGAAAGAGAAAACAATAGACACATACCTGTGTAATCCAAGCAATGAAAGACAAAAGTGAGACTGTCAGAATTTTAAAATCTGTTCTCTATCAATTGTCAAAATAAAAAGGCTTTTAGTTATATTTCTTAATAGTATGAATATATACTATGTTGTTGTTAGGCTTAGGATTCTTCTATAGTAGGTGTCTGTGACTTGTTACCGATAGATTTAGTGATGAACAAACAGCATGCACTTCACTTCTTTTCAAAATAATATATATATATTCAGAACAAGTTAACGTATGTACAATAGATTCTTCAACACTATAGATATTATGAGTATATCATAAATACTATATCTGTAGTTCTCTCCTTCTTGTCAAATATCCACATAAGCCTATTCAATTACTTTAGAATTTTAGTTGACAAGCCAAACTATCTTCTCTATTTCTATCACACTAGTACTCTCTGTGATTCACTTACAATTGTGGTGCAAGTTACTATAATCGTCTGGTCTTCTTTCTTTTAAAGATCCTCTGTTCCTGTTGTTAAAGTGCACTCAAGCTGATTCAATTACTTTAGAACCATGTTTTGATGGAATAACATTATTTTTCTTATCTTCTTTTGTACTCTTAGTTTCACTCTAAAATATTAAACGTTAGGCCTATCACATCTATGGTACCTAACTTCATGTCAACTTTATTCTCTTTCACTGTTATCTGTCTTCTTATGTGTGTCTGCTTCTTCCCGCTCATCTCACACTATTTATATCATTATCACTTACTCGTCTGCCTGCCTTTTATATTCTCAACTCAATGAATTATTAACAAAACTTCCTACAATCATCTGCTTTTAACTCTTATTATAACAAAAGGTAAACAATAATAAAATATTCACTAACAAAAATAAATTAATCACTAATATCTAAACCAAACAGTCTTTTATATCATGACAGAGACTATCTGATCCATGTCAGGATGAGCAAACAAAAGCAACTGTAGGCATGGAAACATCAGTAGTGAAACACAAAATGGGATAGGCACAGCTGAATTAAGAAAAGTAGGAAGCAGGGAATCCAGGATAAGAGATCAGAATTGAACCAACCAAGTGGTGCAAAATGGCAACAATAACATTGACTGTCAGTGTCTCCAGTCATGATGACAGTACTGAATGACTCCTATAAGGGATTGTTAAAAACTTTGGGAGATGTCATTAACATGGGAATATAAATGCAAAATCAAGTTAATCCACAAAGCTGATGTTGTGGTGGTTCATTTTTGTAAAATACAAAAAGAGTGATTTTTTTTAATCAATTAAAAACAATGGGCCAGGTATGGCAATGGTGCATAAACCTAATGATGACCTTGAAGGGTACTGGACAAAACTTGTTTGTTGGATTAAGCAATTGGAATAGACATTGGGACGTATCAATTTAAATAAAATAAAATAGAGGATAATTCTAATGAAAGTTCTAACTGATAAGTTTAAAATTTAATATCATTCTCTCAAATGATCAAGATTTAAGGAAAGAAAGACAATATGACAAATAGTAAAAAAATGTTAGAATGATAAGTGAAAAAATTACTGTAAATCTTTACTTTCACATTGTTTAATGAGTGTCTTTTAAATTGTCCATCCTGCCATGTATACCAGAACTCACTTTAAATAGGGCTTCCCTTATCCTAAATGGAAAAAAAAACATGGTCTGTTCACTTTTTAATCTGGCAAAACACTGAGCATAATGATGTCATTTCATTTCTCCAAAAACATCCTGAAGTAGAATTGCAAAGTATGTAACAAAGAAATTAAAAACCTTTTATATTTTCCAAGATGTTCATATACTATTGCCCTGTCTTCTTCTTGCATAAAACAGAAATATTAAAACCTACATCTTAACAGACAATGAAACTTCAACCTTGAACAAAAAAAAATTAAAAGAAATATTTTTAAAGCTGTTTTTTTATATTTTCACTTGATTTTTCATTGTTATTATTACTATTATTACAATTGTTAATGTATTTGTGATCCTTTATGTGGATGAGAACTACCTTATTTTCAATGTTGCCATATGCTATTGTTTTGTTGTAGAATATATAATAATAACATATTGTTTAGCTTTTAGCTTGTTTTCTTTTTCCTTTTTTAGAGAGTTTTACTTTTTGTCTTTTTACCAGTTGTTTGGTACAAATAGCCTTGTTGCTTTGAACCAATAAGCCCCAAACAACCAACCAACTAACAATAAATGTTGACCTTATGAAAAAGATTTATTGGTAACAACCTCACCTTCCAAAAATGGCATCACTGTTACCATTACTGGGTATTGTGTCATAATATTTGACATTTTTGGTCAACACCAATTAACATTTATTTCATAGTTATAAAATGTTTCCATAAATAAAAAAGTGTTTATATCTGTGTTTGTTGTATGAACATATGAAACTTAACAATACATTCATATAAAAAAATATTTCTATCATCTGAGTTGTTTGCCTTTGCAAGCTTAGCCTACCATACTTACACATATACTATCATATGTTTGTGACAATTGTTATGCTTACATCCAGTTTTACCCTTGTTGACACTTGGTCTGATTATTCACAATCTTGCTCAGATTATCATATGGCAAAACAACAGCCTGTGTCCCTTAACAGTCAATGGATAAACACTAGAACTCTTTGGTATTTTGCCAGCTAACCACTGCTAATCTCAAATCTTTAATGTTCTACAATAAAGTTCTGCTTAAAGTGAAATTGAAAGTTCAATATTACTTTACTATTGAAATTAATATTATTGAATCAATCTACTGATCATGTGCCACCTTCTCTATTCAAATACAGTGTGTGTGTGTGTGTGTGTATACACATATATATATATATATATATATACATCTCCTAATTCTTCTTTTCAGTAATTTTTAAGCATCATCAGCAGTTTCAACCCTTGATAAGGGTTAAATATTTTATTTACCTTAAGTCTTTTATCCACAAAACATTTTATCTGCAGCCAAGTATATCTTTACAAAATATTCTATCTTCTTGTCTTAAGAATTCAACACAAGGAATTGAGATACATTTATTCTATCAATCTCCAGATATTAAGTTTCAATATGATAACACCTCAATGGATTATATTTATCTACCACTATGCCAAGTTCTATTTCTTCAGTCATGCTCAGAGATCCCAGATTTATTAAACATATGACATAAACAATAAAAAGACCCATCTGGTACTTCAAAGCTGTCCTTTCACTTCCATCCCTAGAAAAGTTAAAAATTAAACCCATCCTTTACTCTTCAGGAAATCATGGATTCCCCTGCTAAACCCCTGTAAAATAAATACACTAGTGCCAATGGCAATTCATTCCATAAGTCAACTGCCCTTTTAGAAAATTAAAATTATCTTAATGGAGCCCAGCTTGTCTTTCCTTATTCTTCAATTTAAGTCCTCTTTTCTTAACTAGTAGTTTTGTATAGAAAGATAGTTAACTCTTTTGTCTTGCTAATATTTTTTGCATGTACATGAATAGTGAATAAATGCTAGAAGATTGAAAAGTTAGCTCATGTTACTCCTCTTTTCAATGGAGGTAAAACAATTGTCCAGGTAATTGCCTATTAACCTTAAATCAGTGATAGGAAAAGTTTTTGAAAGTCTTATAAAAGATGCTTTGCAAATTTATTTACAAACTTTAAAAGTCTGTTAAGTAGTCACTGCAGTTCCACTAAAGAAAATATATTATCTTACTAATCTTTTGAGATTCTTTGAAGAGGTTACTGCTTATATAAATGAGGGTAAAAAAGCAGATATAATACATCTGGATTTTCTAGACAAGGTCCCAAATAAATGCCTTCTTTAAAAAGTTACTTATAAAATATATGGAAGCTAAGTTGGCTTCTTAGATAAAAAATGGTTGGATGGAAAAAAGCAGAAGGTTGTTATAAATGGAGTTCAGTAAAACTGAATTAATGTCACATATGGGATACCTAAGGACTCAGAACTAGGATCTTTCCTATTTTTGATTTAGATGAAAGAATGGCCAATAAACTCCTTGTATTTGCTGATGGTATTAAGATCTTCTGTGTTGCTAGTTGTGAGAAGGATGCTACCACTTTACAAAAAGATATAGATTATTTGGTGAGTTGGGCAAACAAATGTCAGATGGCTTTCCTTTATATAAATACAAGATAATGCATGTGGGTTATCATGATTTAAATTATAGTAATAATTTTGATTATAATAACCTCAACAGTATTAAGGAAGAAAATGATCTTGGTGTTTTGGTTGATCAATCTCTCAAGCCATCTAAATAGTTTTCTGTTGTTAATGGAAAGACAAACAGGAATACAAGTATAAAGAGCTTATAATTTTAACTGTAAAAGTCACTGGTTAGGCCTCATTTGGAGTATTGTGTTCAGTTTTGAGCTTCTTACCCAAAGATTGACAGTAAATTGTTAGAAATGATTCAACGAAGGGCTACTACAATGATACCTGGGTTATCATATGAGGATAGGTTTAGATCTTTGATGTATTTTTCTCTTGAAAAAAGTAAAAATGGAGGGTTCCTGATTGAGGCTTTAAGATTGTTAAAGAAATTGATAGTGTTGATGCATCATCTTTTTTCAAACTTAATGGTGAGAAAAGCAGGACAAGAGGACAAAACTATAAATTTTGGCTGGGTATGAGTCATCTTTTCTTACAGCATAGCTGGCCTTTTTAACTTGTGGGAGATTAAAGGGAAAGCTTGATAAGTATATCAATGGTGTAGGAAGGGGTTGCAAAGTGGAGGTGCTTGGCTAGACATGCCCCCCAGAAAATCAATGTAATAATATAATTTATAGTTGTTATATAAGTCAAATATGTTAAAATGGGGGTAGCTATGGCAATACTGGTTCCAATGCCTCTGTATCTAAATGATAATTGCTGTTTTTAAGTTTAGTTTGTTGGATATGACAGAATGGATGGACCAACAAGGCCACTTATAGTCCTAAAATGTTATATCTATAAATATACCCTCAATTTCTTAATGTGTTTACTACTAAAGCATCAGGTCATTGCTTTAATGGCTTGACTGACTTATCCACCACTGTTCCAATATCCATGTGAAACATGTGATACAAACTATGATATTAATAAAACTTTTAATTTTAAGATTTTTACCGGTTGTTTGGTGCAGATAGCCTAGTTGCTTTGCACCAATAAATGCCAACCAACCAACCAAATTATGATAACCCAAATGCATTACCATGCACTTACTATAAATAAAGGTCATTTGCTAAATATTTGTCTAATTTCTCAATTGAAATAAATCATTCTGTAGTATCTCAACAATTAGAAATGCATGAGTTTAGCATCATCAGCAAACTTTACTATCTTTTCAATTATCCTCTATCAACATAAAAAAAAAAGCAAAGGCCCAGGCACTTCCCCTGGGGTACAAAATTGGAAATATAGGTCCAGTTTGATAAACCTCCATTAACAGGGCTTAAAATTAGCATTGGCTAGCTGGCAAAATGCAAGTTGATTCTAGTGTTTAGCCAATGGCAATTATAGGGCACTCACATTTTGTTACAGCTGATAATTGAGGCATGATTATGAATATTCAGACCAGCCTTTAATAACTGATTTCAGGTTTTAAAGATCAAAGCAGGAAATTCTCAACCGGTATTCATATTTGTTCAAACTATCACCAATATATTTAAACATTATTAACTACAACTTAAAAGAAAAAATTTCAATATTTTCAAAAAATATTTTATTCAGAAATAAATTTACAATAGTTGTTTTTCATGAGTCAATCACCATATTAATAAACCAATTTTCTGATACTCCTTCAAAAACTTTTGACCAAATGCCAAAACAAACTTATCAAACAACTTAGTATGTACATGGAATTAATCTTACTCTCAAAATACATTAGTTTTCAAAACTACAAAGTATCTTCAACATCTATAGTTTGATACGTCATAATGTTTCAAAAAATAATAATAAAACAAAAAAGTTAATATGCTCTTGAAAATAGTCATGATTCAAATAATATCTTATTTCAAAGCTAATCACAGGTCTGAAAAAGAGCTTGGCATGGCATCCAAAAGAATGTCTCAAAAAGAATGAAAAATTAACTAAGCAGAAGCCCATAACAACAAATAACTATTTCCAAAGACAACTGAACAAAATGTAAATTGATAAATATTTAAGGTAATAATACTGATAATGATAGTTTAATGAAAATTTGGCATAATCAATGATATTGAATTTTACCGGTGATTTGTTATTGTACGGACAAGTACGAAAAATAAAATATTAAGAATTGGCATTACTCATTACCACTACAGTGCACAGAGTTCTTACGTATGATTTGTCTCTTATTTCTCATGCAATGGGAAAAGTATTTCCAGTTAAAAGAAAAATAAATACCATTTACAATAAAACCCTGTGATTGAAAAAAACAAAAAAAAACATTCAAATTAAGTCGAAAACTATCTCAGTATCTATCTTATAAGATATATAACATATAATCGATGTGCAAATCGGCTTGCCGACCTCACGTTAATCACGCCGGGCCATCAATGCCACAGAACGCCGTTAAATTGAAATATAACTTCAAAAGCAACATTATTTCTTAGTAACACTAACAGTATCATTCGGCTTCAGGCGGTTTTTAGCATAAATACAAAAAAAAAGCAATTTAGAAATTCCTTACCTTAGTTTTTGTGATAACGTGGGTAGCCAGCCTCACAACCGCAAAATTTCCTTTGCCAATGGTTTTCTCAAGTTCATAAAATCCAACTCGAACAAGTCCAGTAGTCACAACTCCTGATCTATCTTTCAATCGAACCGTCGCCATTTTTACCCCACCTAACAACCATGCGCATTACTTTCCAACACAGTGGGAAACTGAAACTGAAACCACCTTTTCATGTTATCTGACGACAAAGAGTTTGTTTATTTAGCGCAAAACTACACAAAGACTATCAATATGTGCTCTGCCTACTGTGTGTATCGAAACCCAATTTTTAGCGTTAGAAACCCTGAGACTTATCGCTAAAACACTGAGGGACACGACGAAGAAAGTAAAAGTACATTTAAAATTTGTATTTATTTATCTATCGAAAAACATGATGTTCTCTTTACTAACTAATTTTCACTATTTGACACATGATTTAAACAGAGTAGGTGATACAGAGAATGCAGTTGTGGCTACATAATCGTTGTGAAACTGGTATTATCTGAAAAGTAAAAGAAAAACATTTAGAAAAAGCTGTAAGGTTATAAGTTCTAAAAATTATATGCATGTATTCATAGAGTATTTCATGACAGTGGTAATAATTTAATGTATAGTTTCGTTCAAGCTTCGTAGAAAACTGTTATCGGAAAAAACTGACACATAACAACTTTCTACCTGTCAAATTTGGAATATTATAAGACCATAAGAAATTCTTAATTGTGCTTATTTCTTTAATATCAAAAATCATTCAGCTGTCCTAGAGCTTCGAAACTATTTTAGTTGTTCGTAGGTTAGATCCAATCACGTTTTATATTTGTGAAATGCAGGCCCGCCGACAGGGGGGGGGGGCAAAGGGGGCAACTGCCCGGGGGCCCGTGTGAATGAAACCTGGTTATGCTGTGAATTCCGCAAAGAATCTTTAGGCTATATCTTCATTTAATGATAAAACCCATAGTTTTGGGCTGTTCTTTGCATATAGACGCTTGATACATTAAAAACGGCTGAAATAATAATTTGAGTAATAATTAGTATGTATTTGTTACTTTATAGACTATTAAAATATTTGTTGTTACTTTATTAACGTTTTTACGCTTATACTGTGAGGTAAAAATGGCTGCTGCTATGGTTTTGTCTGGTTTATGAGCTCGTTGCTGTCCTAACTTAGAATCTTCTTTTTAATAAATTATTGAAAATGTTAAAAAAGAGAGAGGGGAAGGGGGCCCGGCGAGGATGTTTGCCCCGGGGGCCGTGCTGACTCTCGACGTTCCTGATTATCATTATTCACAAAATATTAATGCAAGGTATTGTAACGATTTAAAAGCTACATTATATTAAAACTATTGGGAAACAAGTATCAAATACCACGATGAAAGAAGAACAAAGCTCAAGAATTAAAGTCCAATTTTATACAATCATGGGAACGAAATATGATTTACTTAAACTTTGCATTATAACTTCATTTGATTTTATGAGTACTATTATATTCACGATGTTAGGAAAACACGTTGGTTCAACAAGTCAATTTAACTCAAACAATATGATACCCTATAACTCGAGCGCTTTCGAAAGATGGACCTTTCTTGTTCAGGGTCGAACAAGTTGTATATGCAAATAATTTGCTTGTAACCTGAAACACGAACATATCATGCAGCTTCAAAACATGTAGTGTTCAACAGAAAACAGACACTTGGGGCTTCCTTTCAGCAACAAAACAGCATAATACTTATTTTCGACCTGTAACAGTAGCCAATACAAGTTCTACAATGGCACTTCTGCAACGAATAATTTCGAAATCAGTACCACGTCGTATAATCTCTGGATAATCATGAGGCTCAATGGATAATCTTCATTTCAAAAATAAATTTTATTTATTTTGAAAGGAATGCGGAAGTAACATACATTTTGCAATTGGTAAAGCTAAATTATATACATATATATAATGTTACATGAAAGTCCAAGAATCATTACGTCACATAAACAGTTATTATTGTGTAATTTCTGTTGATTTTTTCCAGATTCAAGTAGTAAGTTATCAGTTTTTTCACTTTTCTTTCAAGGATGAGTTAACTAGCACACAATAAACGAGGATATAAAATACTTCGAGTTATGTTTTTATACTGGCACTGTTACGAATTATTTTCTGTGTTGATGATTTGATTTTACATTCTAACTATGAAAAGATTACAAAGATACTGCTACGTCAAGAAATGGAATATATTAAGAGTTCTGAAGAAAAAAAAAATAGTTCTTATGACAAGAAAAATATCTTGAAAAAAAAAAGCTACTCAAAAGGACATTAGAATGTTTATAATAAACTGTAAATATAAGTAATGAACCTATAATATCATTCTTATTTTTATGACAACTCCGGTAATATTTTACAATTAAACATCGTCTATAGGCTATGGTGTCGCTGCGTTTAATATTATTTTTTTTTATAAAACAAACATAAAGTGTTTTAATAAAATCCTGCTAAACGTATTATTCAATAGGTATGTATATAATGAAAAAACTATATTTTTTATGCAGTTTGCAAGATTCTTTACAAGCTACTTACATTTTGATAAACTATCAGAACAAAAAAAAAGTGAAAATGAGCGTAAACTGGAAAATACGAATAATGCAGGTTATCAAATAAAAGACTGTCACAAAATTATGTTTTCTCCATTTCACGCTTGAAAACTATCCTTTCATTTTTACATGCACATTATATTTCGTAAGCAAAATTATCAAAAGATATTTGTTTTGTAATATACTTTCCTTTTTTTTTAATTTATAAGACAAATCCTCGAATGACACACTTGGCGAATTATCTGTACCGTCTTGTATAAACTAGTTTACTGTAACCTCATAATGTGAGTCACCAGACGATTCACAATACGCATTCATCTTAACACACTAGGATGTATTACAATATAAACACTTTCAAAGCAAGTTTCTCAGAGGGAAATGTCGAATCTAGAGAAAACTTCCCGGAAGCTATGAAATAGAAGGGTAGATGAGGAACATACATGATTCCATCAGACGTAGATAACATAGGATTCGTCAAAGATCACGTAAAATAATCGCAGTACTTAATTGTGACCACAACACTTTTTTTAAAAAAAAATTCAGCTCGTAGGCAAACACAATACACAAGTAATACATCATGTCGTATCCATTCCAGTAACAAGCACATGTACAGTGATAAAATTGAGCTCGTTTATTATTATTTTTTTTTTCTACGTGATG
>NW_013668029.1:27656-35243 GCF_000517525.1 Limulus polyphemus | reverse complement strand
GAGAGAGAGAGAGAGAGAAATGGAGACCGGAGAGGATGTTTGCCACGGGGTCCGTGCTGGCTCTCGACGTTCCTGGTGAAATGCCTGGATATCAGACTGTTGAAAAGCGAAGGTTAATTCTGTTGATATCACATAACACACCAGTGATATCACAGTACTATAGATCTATACAACCTATATCGTACTTTGTGACTTTGAAATCAGGAAACATCTGATAACGTATTGTTGTAATGGTTTCTATTGTTTAGAAAAGTTGAATAAAAGTTCCACTGCGTTTATATGTACGTGTGTAATTCAAAATAACATAAAAAGACGGGTTAAAGGAGACAACGTCAAAAAAAACGAATTTATTTAGCTGAAAGCAACATTTCGAATAAAATTTAACTACCCTGCGTCAGATTTAGAAAACTATACAGGAGTAAAATCTAATATTTGTGGAGTTTTTGAATTATTCGATGAAAAGAAGAAAGCACAGTCCAGTCCACTTAACGATAAAGGATTTTTTTTTTTTTATTCGATTAAAGTTCTACATTTTCATGGTTTCATGAAATAACGGTAAGCCTAACCTTATGAATAAAAATATATCGATATAAATTCCTCTTGTCAATTTTCTCGTATCTCGTCGAAACACAGAATCAATATTCAGGAAATTGAAGCAACAGACAAATCGACTACCACGTTCTCTAACTTACTAATCCATCAACCACTGCCAGAAACTCACTAATCTATTTTAATCTCCCTAAACAAATGTTGTTGTTTTTTGTGATTTTCTTTTACATGGCTTGTGTTTTGAAAATGGGATGATCTTGTACTTTATTGTCGCTTGCTGTCTCTCCGGGTAGATGGTCGTGGGAATTCACTGGTGATTCCATCCTTGATGATACTCTGAACGTAATCTTGATAGAAACTTTGAACTAACTAACTGGTCATTCATCTACCAAGATGATCAATAATGGATGACCTTTGGCTTGGGCCACCAGACTTTTTGGATTCTGCTTTAATGGACTTTAGGTTGTTTGACTTCCATCTTGTCGTCACTGCAAGTCTAACCTCTGCTGTTATTACTATCATGTGATGCACTGAGATTTTCAATCCATGTACTGTGAAACTGTTAAAAGCCTAGTTTAAAGTCACATCTGTATGAAGTATAGATACAATATACACTTCTCCTTGATATCAATTACCTATGCATTACATAGTTTAGAAAAGCTTCTCACACAGAAGATGACTTCTAACTTTCCTCTTGATAGAACTCTATGATCACCTACTCCTCGCATCAATCCACCGTTTTGCTTTATCTCTATCGCTAATTTCCCACACTTTCTTAGATACCGGATTGAACAATGGTTGATATAGATCCAGTGTCAGTCAACATATTTCAAGACTTCCAGTCATGAATCCAATGACACTCTCGTTAGTTTCTTTATGGCATACAGGGTATTCTCATCTTCAGGGTATTGTCCCCTAGGTTTATTATAAATGGTTCAATCATCACAGTCTCGGATGTAATGTTCTTTTTTTTCACAATTATAAACAGTTTCCAATTCTTGTCAACTTTTTAAAGCAATTTCTGTTTCCTTAAGTCTTTTGTCTGCAGTTTCTGGTAATACATCCTTTTATTCTAAAAATTGTCCTGTGATTTACTTCCTCCATCCTGAGTAAACAGTTGTTAAATAAAGGTTTTTGTCTGCATTCCTTGCAATGTGACCTTTAAGCTATAAATGAAACACCTCTTCTCCTATGGTTTACTTCTTCCATTCTGAATAAACAGTTGCCTAATTAATTGTTTGAGTTCTTCTAGAACTTCATCCAAAGGGCTTATGTTTGTACACTATTTGATCTGATACTTCCTGTTTGGTGTTTTCAGTTGTTTATATGCAACCCTAATTGAGTCAAGTTTCATTGCCAAATAAACAGTTTATTTGAAATATGTTAATATGCCTAATTTTCAAATATTCATTTATTGTGGGATCTCTGAATTGATTATATGCCAAAAGACATTATTTTACGTGAAGTATCTTAACAGTTAACTGGGCAAGCTTTCTTACATCTTCAACAACTTCAGCTAAGATCTCGTCTTCCTCCTTACTCTGCTCATATTCTTTGTTTTAGAAACTTCATATGAGATTCCAAATGTGTTTAATAATGTGGCTACTAATGCCTGACA
Source organism: Limulus polyphemus (assembly GCF_000517525.1). Classification (NCBI taxonomy): domain Eukaryota; kingdom Metazoa; phylum Arthropoda; class Merostomata; order Xiphosura; family Limulidae; genus Limulus; species Limulus polyphemus. The sequence continues at coordinate 33,076 of NW_013668029.1, read as the reverse complement.
GTTGTTACAGCTCTTTTTCAATCAAATTGCTTGATGGTGTTAAAACTCGTTATCCTACACGTTCAGCAAGACGAATAGCTTGTGTTTACTAGTTAATCCGTTATGCACTTGATATGCCTCCCATGGAGCCTTTCCGTTGTTACTTTTTATGGTTGTGTAACTGAAGCAGTCCAAGAAGATACTGTAGTCATAGATGGTAAAACATCAGTAGCAATAGTTGTGCACCATATGTCTTCTCTTATTACATATCAAATAGTTAATGATGTTTGATATCAAAATTCTTGAGCAGATGCAAAGAGACAGAGGTTTAATGGATTTGATCTCTGCACTTGCCAATTCAGTTTTTAAATGTTTTATTCTAGAGTTAACGTCATCGAATATACATCCTATGGCTTTTTCGATCTTAGTGTTATAATCCTTCTGCACTTTATTGACATCTTTTTGATTTTGTTGTTATAATTCTTCAGTACTTCTTCTATGTTGTTTTTATAATACCTTTGCCCAGATCCTAAGTCGTTTATTTCTAGTATTAATATGACTAACAATCTCGTTAACTCAATAATCAATCAGTCACTGTAACAGGCTGGATAATCCATCAATCACTGTGTAACAAACTCACTAATTGATTAGCAGTGTCTTGTAAATTAGTTTTAAAATCGCCTAAGTATGACAGATAATGGCTGGAGACGGCTTGAATGGGTAATGAAGAAAAACTTTAATATAACAGCAAATGTACAAATTTAAACTTGTGATAATGTAATATTTGCAAGTTGATATCCATCTTTATTCAGCTTATAGCTTTGTTTATATGTATGGAGGTCCAGCTAACAAAATTTAACAGGTGGACCCAAGGTGACCAAGAGGTTTCCTTTATCTATATGACGTATCCTTTCTACAAAGGAGACTGAAATGCCCCAAAAGGTCCTTCAGGCATGATGGGGGTCTAAGAGTAGGTATTCAGGGACGCTGAGCCCAAATCTAGCATAGAATCCTGGGAGCATTATGTTTAGCTTTGTACTATCTCTGTGTCTTTGTCCAGCTATACCGTTCCACAATTTCGGAACAAGCAGGACTAAACTTGGCAGACGAACTCAGAGTGGCCCGCAAGATGTCCATATTTATATTACGTAGCTTCTCTATCTAGGAGTACCAAGGGGGCTACAAAATGTACTCAGAAGGTCACCCAGGCTTAATGAGGTCTAAGGGTAGGTTTTTAGGGTTGCTAAATCCAAATATGATATCTGTGGTCCTTCCCACTCCCTCGTAATCTTGGTAGTGCCATGCTTGAAACTATGTTAATACTCCCATTCACAAGCTAGATAGATCAAACTTGGTATACATGCTCAGGTGTCTCAGACGGGTATCCTAACATGTTTTTAGCAGGTATAGACTTCCCCCTAGGAGTAGCTATAGAAATAATTGTGTATAATTGAGTAAACTGATTGGTACATTGGGGACTCTATTTACCATGAGCATACCATTGAATCCCACAGAGAAGCGCATGCTATGCTACTTCCCTGTAACCTACCTACAAAGTGGCTTTCACATACTTACATTAGTTTACATTGATACATATTACTTTATTGTAAAACTTCACATTCTATCACGCAATTGATGATATAACTAGCGCGAAGACATTACTATGCACGTGGTATCCCAGATGCACTGATGAGTCCTGGTATTGAGCAAAAGGCCATGTAAGCACTATAATTGGCACTTATAATTTAGTTGACATATAGTATCACATAATATATTCTTTACCTTTCGTTGATTTGGTACCATAGGGGGCTACAGGCTTGAAATCCATGGATTGTAATGATCCTAGACCTAGGATAAGTAAATATAAGCTTAAAGATTATTTAGTGAACCTAGCTAGAGAAAGCAACTATGCGAAGTTGTTGTAGATTTATGCACGTCACGTAAATATTTTTCCATATATGTGTGTACATGGGTCCCACGATGGGTTAGTGGTAAGTTTCAGAACTTACAACGTTCGATACTCTGCGATGGCCTGAGCTTTGCGCTAAAAACCAACATACGTACATAGAGGTAACAGTAATGCTCCTAGATGTGTGTGTGTGTATATGTCACTGACATGTAGTCATATAATTATACACAGCGAGAATGTTAATATTACTCTTTTTTATAGGTACAAGTAACAATCAGCAAAATAGTAAAACTATTTTTCGTTGTGTCTCGATTTTGAAAATCGCACTTGAGGTACACTTGATCTCTTGTATCCTTAAGCTATCTGAGTCAGGAGAATCAGGAATATTTTTCAAGTAAGCTGACCATAATCTATAAAACAAACATGAGAGCACTTATAAAATTGGGATCTATACTTACCATAATTCTAGATGCAGGAAGTACTGGAGAAGCTTGTTGTACTAGTACAAGTTCTATTTCTCTCATAAGTAAATGTTTTAGAATTACTATTATTATTTTTTGTTCTAAATAAAAAGGTAAGGAAAATGTTATATAACATATTCAAAGCCGTAGCTATAATGATTCCACCAGTATCGTCATATGATGATGTTATAACTAAGTTAATGATAATAATAATTTTGTTTGCTTGTGTTAAGCGCAAAGTTGTACGATGGTCCAACTGTGCTGTGCCTAAAATAGGTATATAAATCTGATTCTTTTGCGTTATAAGCTCTCAGACTTACTACTGACCATTGGGTGGAAAAAACAGAGGAAATAATGAGATGGTTTACTGTCATATGTGTGTCATACTTCTCACATTACAAAAAATATAAAAAACTGACTATTTGGCGCTACTATGCTGAGTTATTTTATAATTTAAAAAAAAAAAAAGTTGTATGTATATTACCAGAATGAAATGATTTTTTCATCGGTAAGTTGTGTGACAACACAGCAAGACTATAAATAATGTTAATCACTTTTTTTCTTTTTTCTTTTTTTTTACTGGTCCTTTACGGTTTTTCAGTCAGAACGGTGCATAGTAACATTTTGCACCTTGTATACCACTGACGACGAAACTTTTCTCCAAACTTTTTTTTTCTGTCAGACATTTAGCATATAACCCATGGATATTTCAGGATGATTCTATTTTTCTGTCAGATATTTAGCATATAACCCAGGGATATTTCAGGATGATTCTATTTTTCTGTCAGACATTTAGCATATAACCCAGGGATATTTCAAGATGATTCTATTTTTCTGTCAGACATTTAGCATATAACCTAGGGGTATTTCAGGATGATTTTATCCCACTTCACTACACATTGAGCCTCAACCGAAGCGTATTTTTTATCAGTCGTTTATGGAGCATCAAGTCTTGTGGTATACATTGCCTAAGTTAGTAAAGCATCTGTTGATCAATAGTTGGTGTGATACTACACAACAATAAGACTGAAAGTACTTTTAATCGTGTTCTTCTTTATTGGTCCTTTACATGTTTACAGTAAAATGCGTCCATTAAAGGCCTATTGGGTTATAATACATAAAGCTTCAGTTGAAACACTGTTGGTATTGAGCCAAAGTCATCGTCGTCAGCATGGTGCAACACGGAAGTGTGAAGCTGAAATACTCTTTTTACCGAAATCCCGTACAAAGCGCTAGAAAGAACAAATTGTTTTTCATGCGTGTCGTAATGATTAGAAAATTGAAAGATAAAAAACATAATATACCTGTTTCTAACTGAATAACTATGGTTTTAAAATAAAGCGGAGTTGAAACTTATGATATTCTACACGTGACATTCTCTCATATATGAAACTGCTTTGTAACTAATTACAAAGCTGAAAAAAAAACAACCTTTGCAGCTATTTCAACTCAAACAATCTATTTGAGAAATACAGCTCTCGCTTTTAAATAAGTTTCCATTTTTTCATCATGACGTATATCCATTCGTAATCCAAATAAGACGTTCTCGTAAATGATTTCAGTATGATAGCTTTGATAATCCAAACTTTTAGAATATAGAAAATTACAAATGAGGTTTAAAAATACTGGAAAACATGAACTTACTTTTTTAATAACTTCAAAACCTTTTTCCGTGACACACCACACAAAATTAAATTTAAAACACAAAAAGTTAAAACAACTTTATTAAAACCAAATGATTAAAAAACCTGCAAAATGTTGACACAATCTAGTGAATTTCTTAGTGGCTACTGTGTGTTGTGAACTTTAAGATATTATAACGCTAGGCATATTGTACGGATAGATATTATTTAGTGATGCTTTTATGACTATGGTGACGTGTTTGTACACCAATAATGGCTAAGCCACATAATATCACAAAATAAATAAAAAAATTATGGCAAAAACTTATCTGTCATTTTAATCTACCAGATCTGTATAATTGTTCGTGAGAAAACATTTCAATGATAGTTTTAACAACAGCTCTTGGTACATAATCATTATTGATTTATTTGCTGAGCCTTGGGTAATGCAGGGCCTAGGCAAGATAGAAAGTGTGGGTCCCCTCATAGCATTCGGCAATAACAACTGTGAAGAAAATTGTGGTTTTTGAGTTTTGCATCTTTAAGAATCATTCAAAAAATATTTACATAGGTCACCCAGGATGAGGAGTTCTAAGAAGCTGCCGTGCCTTCAGGACGACTTTGTTGCTAGGATTGCTTACCATTAATTGCCTGAGTTTCAGATTTTAGAGATATAAAATAAAATAAGGGGTGGGGGAAGAAGCTAAGTTTAAAATAGCATACAAACAAAAACATTGTCTATCACGTTCCCAAAATTTTGCCCCAATCAACCCAAACTTTTGCCACTTTCCTGTGACTTCCTAACATTTATTGTTCTAGTTTCATTGTCTCAATCGTTTCAAAGGTATGAAGAGAAACGTTTGTGTAATCCTTGTTTTAGTATGATTTTCTTCCCTGACTTCAAACGTATTTACTAATTCATGTCCGGGTTTCATGTCTCTTCGTTTCCAAGAAGTTTCGGAATTCCTGCTCTTGCTTTTTCTGGAGATATGCAAATCGAGTTTCGCTGTTCCGTAATTGTCTATGATTTATACCTAACTATCGAAATCTAGTTGAAACATCAAATTCGCTCTTTTCTCTAGACTTGAAATATAAAATCAAACCATGGGAAAAACAATACATATTTAAATTATTTGTGCAGCAATTACCCAAATTATTGCACTTAAACTAACTCTTTTGAATTTTGTGTGTGTGTGTCCTGTCGCACCGTTTAAACAATACAAAGTAAACTCTTGCTCCTTAATCAAACGTATTGTTGCGTCAGCGAGTCACATGACTACCGTGACGCCACGTTCTAGAATTATCCTGTACTTTGGCGAATGTTCTAGTTCTTACTAGATATAGGGTAGGCTCGTATATAAAAGAGGGGGAATGTAATGTGTGTGTAGATAGTGTGTAATTGATCTGCAGTTAGAAGTATTATTGACGTTCGTTGATATAGCGTTGTTT
>NW_013668029.1:25756-26656 GCF_000517525.1 Limulus polyphemus | reverse complement strand
GTGTGATATGGTATAATTCGTTTTAACGAATTTTTTTGGGAAATAAGGAATCACTACATATTAAGCTATCTGCACTACATCCACCGTGGGGAATCAAACCCAAGAATTTTGGCATCATAAGCATACAAATGCACTGCTGACCTGCTGGGAGCCAAATCGTGTCACACAAAATTACACATACAATGTCTTGCCATATTTACTGATATCTTTATAATATGTGATATCTATTTTTCAATAAGAAGTTTTGGAACTTTATAATTTATCTTTTCTTGACATTTTAAAAACTCCCACTCAGTTCTCAGTTGTTTTCATAATCCTCCTCATTAATAAGAGACTTGATTGTAGCCCATAGCGTCTTTATTTCTGCTAAGTATCCTTCCTCGAAAAATAGCTTGTTTCAGGCCGTTCTACCAGTGTCTGGACTGTCTTATTCAGAAACTGGTAAAAAGCTTTTAGTCCAGTATTTTGTTAGCTCTTTCATAATAATTATTTATTATCTTCAGAATCTCTAGAAATTTACAAGAGCGGATATACTGTACCTATATTTGTGTGTACAAATTAGTTATTTTCAATATAAAACCCGGAACTAAAAATAAAGTGTTACGTATTAAAATAGTTACAAATTGTTCATTCAGATTTTTTTTATCTCTCGGCCTACTGCCCTCGATGGCTTAGCGGTAAATCAGATAGATTTAACCCTAAAAATCGGATTTCGATATTAGTAGAGCACAGATAGTCCATTCTGTAGTTTTGCGCTTAGCAACGAACAAAGAAAAAAAATCATCACCCCCCACCCCAAGTTGCAAGTCTGAGGGCTTATAACGCTAAATATCAGATTTCGATACTCGTGTCGGGAACAAGAAAAACAGACCGTTTTGTAGCTTTGTGCTTAATAACAAG
>NW_013668029.1:12682-24756 GCF_000517525.1 Limulus polyphemus | reverse complement strand
CGCAACAGTACGGTAGTAATTATAGTAGGAACGGAGAGGATACACAATACATGCATTACAAACTATTTACACCAAAACACCTTTTACAACCAAATAATAAATCTTCAAAAGTATTTGAAAGACACCCTTAGGTGATAAACAAATCACATACAAAATTACAAGTCACAGAACCATTTGAGAAAGTCAGCAGAGCAGATAAAAAAAAATTCACAAATTTCTCAATCTCATTGACTGACTGATATTGTTGAACACTTCTAGCTGTCTAACAAACAGATTTCGTTATAAGCGCACCAAATAGAACGATAGCACGTGGTCCCCGTGCTAGAGCTAGCGTTTTTGTATTCTAAACATCACCAAAAAGAAGATCTATTTGACGTACAATAAGTAATACCTTGAACAGGGTCGCCATTTTAAACTACATACGTCTGCTTGCTCACTCCCTATACTGAGTAGGTGTGGTCAAATAAAACAGTGAAGAGGTGTGGTCTTCTCAATCTACAGCATTATGTGACAAAATCTGAAATTCAGTGTGAGTAGTATAGGGTATGCCATCGTAGGGTGAGCCTTGAGAGAAGCTTTACTATCTAAGCTGGAAGACAAGCTATGCTCTTTTGCAAGGAATTTATAATACGTATTGTAAATTAAATCAAGTTTCTATTCATGAACCAATTGACAATGATACGATTGTTCCATATGAACACTAATACAGCTACTGAGGACTGTATCACTGCCATGTAAGAACTGAACTTCGATAAATGGAAGAGGTAGTATCATCCACAAGAACGAAAATCAGTTAATGACCATCATTCACTTATTAATCCAGCTTTAGTTAAAATATGACAATAGTACTGTCACTCACAACTGTAACTAATATCCACTATACTATCATTGTATATGAACCCAAGTGCAACATTTCACTACAGCATTTCCATTCTATGTCAACAAATGTTGGTGAAATCATTCAGTACATCACATAACTACATTACGATAAGAAATGGAAAATATATGATATCACAAAGAATGGCAGTTTCTAATTACTTTCATTTTGTCATTAAATTACTATAGAGCCAAGTAGATTTTTATGTCTTTTTTTCTTTTTTGCCTTTATGTTGACGAATTTATTTGTTTAATATAACCAGGTCAGTAAAAAAGAATTAAAATATAATATAACAGTAATTAGTTCAAGCACACTTTATTCCGTAGTAATTGAAAATGTATCAGCTGGTCTGGTATAGCCTGGTAGCTGGCGCTTGACTCGAAATATACGAGCTACGAGTCCGAAATCCATCACCGAACATGTTCGCCATTTCAACTGTGAGGGCTTTATAATGTGATGGTAGATCCCACTATTCGATTAGAGTAAACCAAGAGTTGACTGTGGGTGATATTGATTATCTGCCTTCCCTCTTGTCTATCACTTCTAAATTAGGTACGCCTTGCGCAGATAACCTCTGAGTAGTTTTGCGAGAAATTCAACAAACAGATAAACGAACAAAAACTTTTCAGTCTACACGCACAACAGCTTTACATCGCGCACTAGCTAGCGACTTGTTTCTGAAATGCGTAATTTAGTGTTTTGTAAAGTTGAAAACAAAGCCTCTTTTGAAATATTTCGTAACAATTTGCGATCAATGGAACTATCTGAACCACTTTAAAATGTGGAGCAAGAATCTCCTTTCATTGCAGAGTTTGGCTTTCAGGTTACTACATCTGCACGTGATTTGTCATGTCCTCAACAAAACATTTTTTATGGACCCGTAAGAGCCAAGTATGTGATAATTTACACACTTCTTCTCTACCGTTAATACATGGTGTCCTTATATAGTTAATGACTCTATAAGCTTTCAGACATCTAAGATTCCACGTTGGAAAGTTTATATGACGATTTTATACCTATTCGAATAAATTAATTGTCTTAGATATGACTTACTAATATGTAATTGGTACAATTAAATCATATTTTCAATTATTACGTATTTAAATCAGATAATTAGACTTTATTCCTCATAGTTCGACTTTGATTGAAAGTGTTCAATGGTTTTTGTTGTCAAGATTCACGTCTTAGACACGGTTTTAAGTTAAAACAGACTTATAATTAATAACAATCATTAAAAACTGATAGTATACTTCAGAGAAGATATGAAATATATAGGTTAGATAGGGTTTATATCTCAATCAAGCCCACTTCCTGTTGTGGTAAGATTGTTGAATTATTGTACTTTAAATTCTGACTCCAGACCAATGAGAAGTATTTTATTTTCTTTACAAGTAGATGTACTAATAAGGTAGCATTAATTAAAATCCACCGAATATTATATATATGAAACAAAAACTTTTGATAATTGAAAGTTAATAGTAAATAATGGATAAGACCATCATGAGCTTACGAAACAAAAAGAAAAAAAATATTCGTATTGATGTCAAAATATCTGATAAGCAAGAAATGTAGCAGTAAAGTCTTTTTGTAAAGTTGCTGTATTTATTAGACGAACAAGAGCAGTTTCTCATTTATCATGGAATGAATCTTAGCAAACGACATTAATAAGTACATAAAACATTTATACGTTATATATTTTGGGCAAAATATTGCATATTTGATAAATACCGGAACTAAAAAAAAAATTATGGAATGTATCACAGTTATTCCCTGTTATCATTTACGAAATATGGCTAGCTGACTGAAAGTAATGGAAATTCTAATGAAATGCAAATCAAGCTCTTCCGCCTAGAACATGGTTAGGGCGCTCGACTAATAATCTGAAAGTCACGGTATCGAATCCCTGTCACCGAACATGTTCACCCTTTTAGCCATGGGGGGGGGGGGGTGTTATAATGTTATTATTCGTTTGTAAAAGAGTAGCCCAAGAGTTGGCGGTGGGTGGTTTTGACTAGCTGTCTTCCTTCTAGTCTCTCACACCTAAATTAAAAACGGCTAGAGGAGATAGCCCTTGTGTAAGCTAGCGTGAAATTCAAAACAAAACATAACCGCCTAGAACAATGTAACATTTATTAGTTTGACGCCATTAAGGGTTCTCGTCAAAAATAAAAGATTCATAGATAATGAATATAAATTGCGTGGGCTACATTACAATATTTTGTTACTTCTTACAAGTCTAATACACCAGATGACTTGGCCAGTCCTGTCTGAAGAACAGAAACACTAAATTTTCAATGATTTATAGTACTTATTTGACCGTGAGATATACTTTCTGTGGGCCAGTTAGTTACCATGTGATTGTGTACACCACAACGTTGCAGTGTCAACGAAAGGAATTTCTTTATGTTTAAAAATTCTATTTCCTAACGCGTAAAAGTGTGTATAATATAGGAATAGCGATTTTTTTTTTTTACTTTAAAAAGTAGGTATATTTATTTTATTGCCTTCTGTGGGAGGTTCACATGAATTTGAAATTTAACATGCAAAAATCATAATGTGTATTTCAGGTTATGCTCCTCCAATTGCATCAAACTAAAAAAAAAAAGCATTTTTAATGTTTGAAAATAGTTTCTCGTCTAGGCATAGCAACACAATAGAATATCCAGAATACGTTCTGTTTAGATAGATCGATGTTAGATATATACGTATATATATAATTTTTAAACCAGTTAGAGACTTATGGAAAGGTATTGAAGCATTTATGTCAGTATATTTCAAAATATGTTAATAAGTAATAATTATAGATGATTCTAAAAATGTTATTTTTCTTTTCACTGGGTTTAACAAAATGTCGTTGAGAGGGACGATTAATTTATTGAAATGTTCTAATATATGTCTCATATCTCATAAGAATTTATAAAAATGGACACTTTAATATTTGAATGAGGTAAACATCGTTAGATGTATTTTCAAATTATCTGCAGTACTGGAATAAGATAAAAGCGAAAACTGGAATTATCTGAATTATCTCAGTTTCTTGGTAAAGCTGTACAACCAAAACACAGAGAAAACAAAAATAAGCTTCTCCTTGAGAGGTAAACGCCATTTTTACCACTCTCAAATACATTTAAATGTGCTGAATGTAGTGAATAATATAGTCAAATAACTAAAAGAAAGATGACAAGGTGTCTCGAAGAGTTCGAGTCTCGCTAACAGTCAGAAGTATAAGAGGTTCGTGTTTAGACAAGTTCGACATAAGTTCAAATAAATAATCCGATTTGTCTTCACTCAATAATCTCGTAAGGTTCTATGTTGCAAAATGATCAATTAATAATTTAAAAAAATTCAAATGATGACATAATAAAAATAAAATAAAAATGTACCCTATACAGCCTCCTGCAGTTTTTATAGTCACTGTGTAGTAGTAAGCCTATTATATTTGTATTTCATTGCACACTGGGTAACCACTGTTCAATTTTATTTGAATGATATCGTGAAATCACTTGCTTTTTTAGCGCTTATGCCAGTTGACGATATCATATTAGCACGTCACCAACTGTCTTCAGTTCAGTTTCTCATGACTCTGTACCCCATGAGTACGTAAATGTATTTTTCAAGTATAACCATAAAAGCAGAGAGAAAACTTCACTAAAAAGTCTTAGCTTTACAGTAGCAGTGACTATCATAGTTAATATCTTAAGTTCTATTAAGTCTTTTTTTTTTTGTTAAGACGAAGCCATACTTTTATTGTTTCAATCTAGAAGTATGTAAACCTAATATTATTTTTGGTATTCGTAGCGTTATAGTGTATTAATATCAACTTGGTGAAGGATATCAAGTGACTAATCATGTGTTTTTTAAACGCCGTGTGTCTTGTGTCACATGGTTAATGAATACCAACATTATATTCACCAACTGTTAAGTACACACGTCTATTACCCTACTTTTTCATACCATATTCATACAATTATGTGATGCTAGATGTACGTTTACAAGCGCACAGACCAACACGCCCACGACTCATTGCATCAACCCACACATAAATACAGACAGACCCACCAACTCCTATTCTTTACATCATTACTTATTAAATGAAAAAAATGGAGTCGAAGCAGATGAATCAGCCGCCAATTAGATAACAGTTAAAAGGTTATAAACTACTCTTGTACACGGAACCTATGTATTCATTCATAATCAGGCCAAACCTGTTCTTATGCTTAGTGTGCCCAGACTGTAAACCTTAGGATTAGTGCTTTGTGACACGCTGCCGCAAAAACACATTCCGCATTTTTGGACCGTCGGTGCGCTTTAAAAGTGACATTCAAATCCCGATACTGGATCAGACATGAGTAGGCCCAAGAGACGCTTTTGACTAGTTGTCTTCTCTCTAGTCTGTCAGTTTTCAAAATTAGGGGTATCAGTTTTAGGGAGATAGTTCTTGGGTAGTTTTGTGCGAAATATATAAACAAACATTATTGATATTCTATAAGCAAACTTTTAATTGATGATATATATAATACAGTACTAACCTTTCTTTACAGAGGCGCATCTGTTGCTTTTACATGACAGGTATTCCTAATCTTCTAACATTTTGCAATTAACACAAATATACTAAATTCTAAAATGATTAGTAAAATATTTAAATACATCTCCAAGCCCCCAGCGATTCCACAGTAAAACTGAAGGCTTATAACGCTAGAAACTAGGTTTCGATATTCGTGATGGGCGAAGCACAAATAGCCCATCGTGTAGGTTCTTTCTTAACGACCAACAAAATATACAAACAAGCCATCTTCAATGGAAATCTACCTCAGTTTAGTCCAATGAATATTTATTTTTATTTTATGTTAGAATAAATTAATCAATTTCAACAATACTGTTAACCCTCAAATTACTGATTTGTTTTAAATCATTCACTACCGGTAAGGCCCAAGTATATACATTATACTGAGATATTTTATATTATTACTTATTAATCTCTTTAACCTTCCAATAGCTCAACGGTAAATCTGAGGACTTATAACGCTAAAAATCGTGTTTCGATACCCGCAGTGAGCAGAGCGTAGATAGCCCATTGTGTAGCTTTGTGCTTAACATCAAACAAACAAAATATTTGCTTGATTTAAGCACAAAGCAACATAATTGGCTACCTGCGCTGTGGTCTTTCGGGGATCAAACACCGAATTTTATCATTATAAACTTTCAAGCTTACTGCTGAAACACCCGGAGGATTGCTTGTTACAAAACTTAACGTAAATAACCGACCAAAAAAATGTGGGTGCAATCACACATTTGCTATGTTAAATACTTAGCGGATCTCGGAAGTAATTATTGAGATTTTATTGCAGCATTGTTAGTATTACCTTTTGTGTGTATATGTGACTCGTATATTACTTAAGTCCCTATAACCAACAAAGTCACGCATCAGAAAATAATGAAGTACATAAATGTGCTTAAAAAAAACAAAGAGGGTTTATATGGACCACATCGGTAATTCTGGAGTTAATATATACTTTTCGTTATATATTTTATTGTTTTGTTTTTTATCTGTTTCAACATTTCCGACAGTGTTGCAGCTATCGTTTCTTTTCCAACAACGCCAGTCCAAACCACACAATATTATGATACCTTAATGACACATAATATTTTTATTAGTATTAATTGAATCTTATAATAACGAGGTTCTTTCTCTTTTACCAAATCTCCTGCAAAAATGTGAACAAACTGTCTTAATTTCACATTTTACAGACTCGCGCTAGTTTTATACGAATGTTGACAATTTCTTGTTCAATTACAGATTGATTTACAAAATACGTTATTAGAAGAACATTTGCTCTATACATTTTAAGTAAAGTTGCAATTGTATTTTATGCATGAAACTAGAATCGTGTTTTAAATTTGTTCTGCACATAATATCTAATTTCCATGTTGTTAGTGTAGACATTACAAATGTACATAATTTACGCGAATATTTATCCATTTATCATGACATTACGAAAGACACATTTCAATTCCAGGGAAGCTTTTATTGATCTAATAATAGTAATTATGATCTATATAGCTATTTTAACTGTAACGCTAACCGAAAACCGTATAATCTGTAACTAAGCCAATCATTTCGGTGAGACAGTTTATAATATGTGTTATATAGCAAATGAAGTCATATTTCGCTCCGAAATATCTTATCTGACTATGATACTGAGCTGTTACACACAAAAATATTGGTATGAATGTATTATTTCATTGCGTGATTTTGGTTTAAAAGATTAAAGATGTTTGTTATACATGATGGTTCAATAATGATTAGGTCGAAATATAATTATATGTGTTCAATAATCATAGACGTCCGCGCGGGGGAGGGGGCAAGGGAGGACTTGCCCCCCCCTGGAAAATGAGAAACATAATTATTTCTTTATTCATTCAGCATATGTATATGATTTTTTTATTCACTTCACTATTTCACACTACTTTGCTCCCCCCCCCCCGGAAATATTTCTGCGGGCGCCCATGTCGGTGATATTAGTATGTCTCCATACATATAACTGTTCATGCATCGTTTTCACTTCCTTTCCTTTCAAGTATTGCACAGATTAATATTAATTAGAATACCACAGAGAATTAGTTGAGTGTAATACCCTTTTAGACAGCTAAGCGTATGTATAGAAGAAAGAGTCCAGTGTAGCATGGAAATTTGATAGGGTTATCGTAAAGGTTCTACAGAGACCCACCAACAAAGCAGTTTCTATGTTACTTTATAGATTCAGATATAAAGGGACTGTGTTGAATACGAGTAAGGGTAGATCGGCATAGAATTTATTTGGCCACCCTCTATTTGTGTTTTGACGTTTCTATATTACATATTTATTCATCACAACTTTTTCACAGTAACGTGACTGGAACACTGGCTTCCTTGTGATGCAGATTTATAAAGTGAACTATATTATTTTATACCTTCGACTTAAATTCAAGTTGATTTTTCTCAATTTCAGTATAAGTGCACACTGTCTCAACTTTATAGTTAAATATGTATACCAAGCTTTTAACTGTTGTTAGACATTAACGTAAGTCTTGTCGTCCCCTTAATAGTTTCCCATACATAGTATTTTGTCTTCATTTACGTTTGTTTGGTTCGGTAATTTCCTAAACTGGTTTTGATGAATTATTGTCTGTTAATCACGTGAGAAAATGCAGGTGTTTGAAACTCTGTTTTCCCATTTACTCAATATGTGAGACCAGGAGTTAACAGAGCATTTATAGTCAATATCCATATCTTAGAATGAGTAGATTCAGCTCTAGTTTGTTTGGAGTTTAATGGCAGCCAGGCAGAACATTAAAATTATAATAAATAATAGTATACTGTTTAAAAATGATCAAACAGTAAACCTTGTAATAAAGACCAGTGATCTATAAAAAAATCCCCAATGACACTGCCGAATAAATAAGTATGTTCTTTATAATAAAAAAATGTGCTTAAAACACTACCACTACTAAAAATCAAACCAAGAGACTGGTTTCTGTCAGTCATGTGTCACAGTGCTTACAAGTACTGGTGAGTGACAAAGAAAATTGCAATGAAAAACTATGTTAAGGTAACTTCCCGTTTACAATTTCTGAGTAAAGTAACTTTGCTAAACCTGAAAAACTTACTAGTCTGTTGTTTTCCCAAAGTTTAAAATCAAAGCATAAAGTGCGTAGGAGCTTGGTTGCAGAAGAAGATACTGATTAGGCTGCTTTACCAGCCAAATCATTCCTCCCGGTATGGCCAGGGATTCAGCAAAACTGGTTAGCCAAACGTTGATGTCACAAAAAGAACTAGTTTCTTGCAAATTCAAGGAAAAACGAGATAATGCCTAGTAAAAAAAAAAATCAAGGCCACCAGGATAATAAGCTAGTCAAGGTAAATAGTAAAATAACGGCAATGCTATCTTCAATATAATACGACATGAGTGAGAATGCGTATAATTCTGAAATGGACATGAAATATTGGGCAGTTATTTAGCTATCATAAACCCTGACCAAACCAAACATGTCACTTCATTTGGAGTCACCCATAAAAACAGGAAATATAGATGAATAGTTCGAACAGTGCTTAGAATAAGGAATTCAATATTTACCGGTCAAAGAATCTGACTTCTAAAAGCTTTTAAAATGCTTGATATTAAACATCATGAGGTTACTCGTCTTTGCACACTGTTTCACACTTCTACAGTTCTGAGCTTGTTCACCGAGTCCTTGATAATCCACTTTATATTCGCCATCTACTAAATCTATTGTACTGTGTTTCAGAGCTTTGGAAGACCACGTTTCTTGCAAATTTATAGTATGCTATTCTATGTTTCAGTCTAAGTATGTAAGTGATGTTAGATTTGTTACTTTATACACTTGTTTTGTGTATTGAACAACCTAGTGCAGAACCCCTGAATGAAGAATAGACTGGGCACCATTAATCCAGCTTAAAACATATTTCTCAGAAGAGGACACCTCTACTGTTGAGTAAGTTAAAAAGAGAACCTTCCAGATAGATATTCAATGCTATTGTATACTTAACTTTCAGAAGGAGTTTTAAGAAACTCGTTTTTTGTCAACACAGAGATTACAGCAGTGCCCAGATGAATACAAAACCCACTAGTAGTCAAAATGCATGCAAATAATTATGGTTGTAGAAAACTTAAATTCACTTGCATTAGCTCACTCACTCATGTATTTGATAAAAGGCAGTTTGAAGCTACATCTCAATAAACCTCAAATTTGATGACTGACAAGAAATCCGAAAGTCTTTAAGGTAGAGGCATTTGTTCAATAATAGCATTAACTTTAATAGAATAATGTGGGAAACTTTAATAACAAACTGGAGGAATTACCAGATCCTACGCGAAGGAATATGTGATTATGCAATAAATATGAAATGTGAAAGATCTAATATCTTAAAAGTTATGGATAAAATAGGTAAATCGTTACACAAATTATACAGGATGAATGCCTCATAAAATATAAAATTTCTACGTGGTATTATACGCTATCTCCAAGCCTGAAACGATAAAAACCAGTTGATCACTTTTAATAGATTATTTCCTAGAGGATATATTAAGTCTCCAAAATTCCTCTGTGGTAGATCGGTGCAAAAAAATCCACATTAAGTGATATAAAGGAAATTATTTGATTCTAGGAACCGAACGAGATGAGCATTAATCATTCTCACCAATGCTTTACAAAGATAGTTAGTCAAGAAAATAGGTCTATTATTAATATAACTAGTGGGCTCTTTCTCATATTTTGGGAAAGAGAAAATAATAGCTATGCCATAATTTAGGAAACATGCCTTATTACCAGATACGGTCCAAAAGCAAAGGCAAAATGGTATACTATACAAGAGATAGAGACAGATGACATGTATCTTATTTGCTAGATCTGGTCTCTATCCTTTTGAAGGGCAATATAGTTGAAATGGTTTTGTTATACATGAAAGATACCCTAAACACTATTCTTGGCCACACCGACCTGCTAGCGAGCAGTAGTTCAACATACATGAGGCTAAAATGGAAAATGTATAGAGTTTTAATGAATACTAAATGTAGCTTGTGAACAGTGTATTCAGCCATTGCCTCAAAATTAATGGATTGTTCGGTAACAATAGTTGTATCAAGTTCTGAAAAAGCAGTATATGTTGACAAACCCAGTATCCATATGCTCTATTCAAAAGACTTGGTATACGGTTTCATGTAAAGAAGTTCAAAATAAAAATGTCGAAACTAATATGTAACCCTGTATATGCTTATTTTTTTACGATAAACATATTTTTCTGCCTCACCCCCACCCCCCAGTGGCACAGCGGTATATCTGTGGACTTACAATACTAAAAAAGTAGGTTTCGATATCCGTGGTGGGCAGAGTACGTGTGGCCCATTTTATACATTTGTGCTTAACCACAAACAAACAAACTAGCAGATTAACAGTAGTTGTTTAGTATTAAGCACAAAGCAACAAAAAGTACTATATGTGCTCTGCCCACCATGGGTATGGAAACCCGGTTTCTAATGGTATAAGTTTGCAGACATGCCACTGTGCCACTGGGGGGCACAGATTAACAGATTTTTCTATATTTTTGTTGAAAGCTAACGGGACAAACCTCTCAACAGTTGAATATAGCCTTGTAAAAGTCGGCTTAAAGACATTTTTGTAATAAATTTTCTGTTTTGGTAAATGATATACAATCCAAGTATCGACAAATGATGATCTGTTGGTAACCTGATGTTCTATCGTAAAAACATATCAGTGTGATTATACTTCAAAAACTGTTCAGATTGGTTTATATCCTTGAAAACTGCAAAAGTGTTATCTCCATATCTCCTGTAGAAAAGGGGTTTCACATGGTCCTAATATTTCTGTAACCATTATTTTTCGTGATTACAAAGAAATATATTAGCCACCAAAGGAATTAAGATGAGTCAGTGGCTAAACACACACACACTATAAATTTCTAGATAAATACGCCCAATAAACAGAAAATGAAAGTTCTTCGTTGCAAATTACAGAAATCTATTACATAAACACTTTTTTGTCACTCCACGTCATCTAGATTCTTAAATGCCAGTTCACAGTAAATATCTATAATACAGTATTGGCCAAAATGGTTGCTTACTGTTCTATATTGATGTTATTCTCTACATACATGAAGTGGTTATTGAGTAAATGCACGAGTTGTAACAGAATAGGTAGCGTATGACGGACAAATATGTATGAGTTGTTATTATGGTCTGTATAAGTTGTTTTGGGCATTTGTCCGTCAAAACACACATATGCATCTGTTTTGTATAAAACTGTGTGCTTTTGATATAATATTTTTTCGAAACATATCAACGCTTTATTCAGACGCTTTCTCTGT
This sequence comes from Limulus polyphemus, assembly GCF_000517525.1. Lineage (NCBI taxonomy): Eukaryota > Metazoa > Arthropoda > Merostomata > Xiphosura > Limulidae > Limulus > Limulus polyphemus. The sequence continues at coordinate 12,997 of NW_013668029.1, read as the reverse complement.
ACTTGGTGTAGAGTCATGCCTCATCACGTGCCAGAAGTTATTGGGCGTCATATTGTTTAACTGTCCAGAAATGGTATGAAGCAAACGGACATTGTCAGAACAGTAAGGTACCCCCAGTGTACTGTGTCCAGAATCCTGAAACGTCATCGGACTACAGGAAAGTCTGCTAGCCCGATGACTACCGGCTATTAACTTTCTTAGTAGGCATTGCAAGTTTTGCTATATTTCATTCCAACAATAAAACTAGTGGATGAATATGTTTGAAACTTCATAAGAACTTTCATAAATGCATGTAGTTTAAGAAACATAAAGCCT